>NC_065539.1:47275000-47280000 GCF_932294415.1 Quercus robur | reverse complement strand
ATTCATCGTCTCCTTCTTTTTCCTCATTGTATTGTGATTATAATTACAATGGAGTAGGGATTATTTTAAATTGATGTCTCCCTTTTTGCGAGTAATTATCTTTAAGCGTTTTATTCACAATGCACCACTCTATTTTTTTTGTATTAGAGTATGTAGTGGGGTAACTCCCTTACAGTTTTGATGCAAGGAAAATCAGTTAGCCACTCATCCATTCTTAAGTGTTAGAAGATCTAAAAAGGAAAGTCACATTAACAAAGAGTATCAATATGGTGCTGGCCTAAGTTTCTCTGACCCAAGAAAGTATGAAACACAACAATTTTAAGGTTTTATTAGTCATTCATGAGTATGATCTAAAGCTTATATAAGGGTTATGTCTGGCTATCTTCCCTTGGTTTCCTACATTTCTCATAACTAAAATGTGATGGAAGACGTGAGATTAATGGGAGTCAAGAATCACAAAGCTTCTGCCTATAATCTGAGATGTTTGGTAATGGGGCAAGGATCTCATGCTCGAGAACTAGAGTTTCATTAATTGCAACTTCGTTGCTACTCCATCATTCAAACACTTGAATAATTTAAGAAAGCAGTTTGAGTATTTTGGTGCTTGGACAATTTATATCCATCAATTATTATTGTAAGGGCTTTATTTAGAATCTCAATCCACCAAGAACAGTGGATGACAACCCAATAAACCCAAAACAATGAATTTGATAGAGAGTGGATTTTACCATGAAGTTACTTAACAAATTGAATGCAGGCCTCTATGAATAGGATCCAAACTAACGTGATTAAATGTGCAAAGTGATGGAAATATCATTCCTCGGTCAAATCTGAGGATGTGATGTTCTTATATTAATCAAGTATTTTGTGGAATACAAGTATATCCCATTTTCTCCGATTACATGCCCCATTTTTATGGTGGTCATTTTCTTATATAGTCCCTTACCCTTACATCTTAGCCCTCCACCTGTTGATTTATAAGAAATCCCTTGGATGCTTATCCCATTTGGACCTCCTAGAAGCTTTCTGAGGAGTTGTGAGTTGGGATGACACTATTTAGACGTCATTTCTCCATAAATGCAACTAGTTCATTTGGTGCAGTGCATTTAATGTGGTGGTAACAGTCTCCTTCTTAGATATTTATCTTGTTGTTATAGGCTCAGCTCTGCTACTTCCCTGAAACTTATCTTCCCAAAATGGTTTACTCCCTAAAGCTCCCCTAAGGTGGTTCGGCTCATTGGGAACCTCAATTACCTCGTCACTTTCCTCTTTTCTCCTCAGCCTATTGACTTAGGTTTA
Source organism: Quercus robur (assembly GCF_932294415.1). Taxonomy (NCBI): domain Eukaryota; kingdom Viridiplantae; phylum Streptophyta; class Magnoliopsida; order Fagales; family Fagaceae; genus Quercus; species Quercus robur. The sequence goes on along the minus strand of NC_065539.1, from coordinate 47,278,701 downwards.
TACAAACCTTTTAACCATCCTCGGGTGTCTGCTCGTCCTCAGGCATGATCCATAATCAAATAAACGTGCTCGGTTTTCTTGTCCACACGATTATATTATATTATGTATTATATAGAGATGTTTCTATTTTTGGTTTAAATTTCTTTTTTGGTTTTCATAAGTTTGAATTTAGACATGAATCATTTCCCCAAAAAAAAAAAAAATAGAAACAAAACGATGCCGAATAGTCGTCAACGCCCACGCTTGACACCGACAGGTGGCGCCTTATCCATCTCTCTCACACTCGCACAAAATCATAGCGCACTTAAAAACTCCGAACACTTTCTTTGCCGCTTCTTTCATTTCATTTGAGCCAAAACTAAAAATGGCTGCTGTTGCTGCTTCCATTTCTTCAACGGGCTTATTCTCTCCCTACGCTCTCGCTCGCCCAAAAACTCACAACCCTCAGCCTCACAAGCTCTCCAATTCCAATTCCAAGAGAAAGCAACCGCTACGAAACCCTAACAAGTTCAAGACCCAATCCAATCGCTACAAGTCCCCGCCGGAGCCGATTGTTCTCTCTCCCGGCGGCGAAGCCACCACCTACACTCGCCTCCCTCCCAAGGAAGATTTCTCAGTCCCTTCCCTTAATCTCTCCTCCGTAGTCAAGCTCGCGGACTCCGCCTTGCCGAAAATCCAGAATGAGATTCCCGATTTGATTAGCGAAGACGAAGACGAAGTCGAAGAGGAAGGTGTGAATGGTAATTTGAATCTTAATTATGGTGAACTTGAGTTGTTTGAGGATGATTCCGATTCGGATTATGATGAAGAAGAATACGAATCGGAAGTGGAAGAAGATAGTGAGGTAGTAAGGTTTAAGAGTGGCAAAGGCGTAAATGTTAAAGATCGCGATGGTGTTTATAAAGGAATAGTCAAGGAGGATGGAGTTTCGGCGAAACTCTATGTGGTCGACGACGAAGACGATGGCAAATCCGTGAATATTTATGACACCGAGGGCGAATTCGAAGAAGGAGAAGTGAAGGAGAAAGGAGTACCGGCGGTGATGCGGTGTTTCGACCGCGCGAAAATCTACGTCAAGGCAGGCGACGGCGGAAACGGCGTCGTCGCGTTCCGCCGCGAGAAGTACGTGCCGTTGGGAGGTCCATCTGGCGGCAACGGAGGCAGAGGTGGAAATGTGTACGTGGAAGTCGACGGTTCGATGAACTCGCTGTTGCCGTTTCGAAACAGCTTGCATTTCCGAGCGTTGAAGGGGAGCCACGGGCAGGGGAGGTCGCAGGACGGTGCGAAAGGCGAGGATGTGGTGGTGAAAGTGCCGCCCGGAACGGTGATTAGGCAGGCTGGTAAAGAGGAGGTATTGCTTTTGGAATTGTTGCATCCAGGGCAACGGGCATTGTTGTTGCCCGGCGGGAGAGGCGGCCGAGGGAACGCCTCGTTTAGATCCGGGACTAATAAGGTGCCGAGGATTGCTGAGAATGGCGAAGCCGGCCCAGAAATGTGAGTGCTCTTTGTTGGATTAAGATGCTTTATTGTTTTAAATGTTGATTAGTTTAAAATGGATGGATAGGATTTTAGGAACTGCAATCATGAGTTAGGATTGTAATCCTCAGTTCACATTGGTGCATATTGACACATTTTAAACTGAAACATATGGCTGATCACAACTTTGGTGATGTAATGGTGACTGATCTTTTAAGTGGGGGATAGGGATTGGATAGTTGGAATTTAGTTTCTGTTCTTGTGTGCTTGAATTTTGTTTTTGGTTTGATGGTGAAATTAATTGTGAATTATTTGATTTACTTTGATGCTGTATGTTGTAGCTCTATTTTAGGAACAAACAACGCTAACGAGGGTGGAACTTTCTTACTTACTAGTTACTATCAGCTGATTTAGCTCTTAGTTTGTGGCATATTTATAAAAAAAAAAAAAAAAAAAAAAAAAAATGACAGAGTTTTCCTTCAAATTGTTTTGGATGAATTTCCTCTAACCTACTAGGTGGCGATTCATAAAACCATCCATGTGCATTAAATCACATGACTGATTAAATTATTAAAATAAGTTATATGACTCATTGAATAGGTCATGTGACTAAAACTACATGTGGGTATTCCTTTGAAATGCCACCTAATAGGTTGAAGGAAGTTTTCTCCAAACTGGTTTGGAAATAAACTCTGTCCTTCGAAAAAATGCACCTATCGTCTATTTAGGGTCTAATGGCAGCCCTAGCGTTAAATCTTGAGAAGACTGCTTGACAAACTTTACCATAATTGACCTTGGACTTTGTTTGTGTGTATGAGCAGTGATGTGAATAATGACAAAATGCCAAAATGAAGAGAAAGGGGATAGAGAATGAGAGAAAAAAAAAAAAGAAAAAAAAGAAGAAGAAGAAGTATATTTGCCCCAATAACCAAACTTTCAATTGTTCTATTAATCATCTTCATCTTCTTTTGAGTACTAGTAGTATTAGGACTTCTAACTAGACTATTAAACTAAAAACCCAGTAAGTTAATGAAAGACCAACTTGGACTCAGTAGAACATCTCAGCCATTGGCGGGAATTTCACCCGCATCCGATCCCCAATTCTTGTTCACCCCGGATGATCGTGTTGGGTGAATTGTGACCTCGTATGATCGTGTTGGGTGAGAAACAGCCGCTTCGTCACAGTACTTACTTATGGGCTAACGGGTCACACTTTGGCCAAGTATCCTACAAAGAGACTCTCGAGAGCCAGAAGTATTAAAGGAATGGCCATAGGAATGGGCGCATCATGACATCGTAAGATGTCTCGCCCGAATGAATTAGTTGGTACTATAAATGTTAGAAAAAGTATACAAAAAGAGTAATAAGAAGTGAAAAGGACAGAGACACTTCCCAACCAGAAAGCAAAGTTCCCACCGATGGTATACTTAGTGTAAGCGAGCTCTAAGATCACATCTTTGGAATAAAATCCAGTTAGAAAAGGAAATCCAATTAGAGACAAGCTGCCCATGAGCATCATGGCATAGGTGAAAGGGAACGAGGAGGCAAGCCCCCCCATCTTCCGCATATCTTACTCATCCGACATGGCATGAATCACCGAACCTGCACTCAGGAATAGTAATGGTTTGAAAAACGTGTGATTCATTAAGTGAAAGACACTAACCGAATAGTTAGAGATGCCGCAAGCAAAGATCATATAGCCTAATTGACTGCAAGTTGAATAAGCTATGACCCTCTTTAGATCGTTCTGTAATATTCTAGTGGTTGCCGCAAGGAATGACGTCATAGCTCTTGCAAAAGTAATAACAATCAAAGTCGTAGGTGGGTATTCAAATAAAGGGGAGCACCTTGCTATCATGAAAACGCCAGCTGTTACCATAGTAGCTGCATGAATTGAAGCGTTCGACCCTTCCCAGCTCATCACGAGGCCCGGGGCCAGGGTCCGTGTACGATTTGAAGAGGACCTACTAGAAGTCAGTAAAGTTAAAGGCTTCCTCGGATGCTGACTATCTTGCGGATCCCTCCATGATAAAGAAATCAGTTGAGACTGAAGAGGAGTACAACACCGTTACTGACGATACACCAAATGGTGAAAGTTCCTCAGAAGATCCCCTGAAGCAGTTATACTGGCTTGGTATTGCTACTGTCACTCCACTAATTGAAAAGGGATTAGGTTTACTTCGTCCTTAGCCCAGCCCTCTACTAAAGGCTGCCCTACCTTAACT
>NC_065539.1:46995000-47270000 GCF_932294415.1 Quercus robur | reverse complement strand
TGATGGTCCACTTTTGTATATTGATTACGAAGCGCCAAGCGTTGGTACTTCGCAAAGAGTACCCGGGCACACTCCGAATGGTACTTCTCTTTCGAAATCTCAACGAAGCTGTACAACTCTTCATTCCAAGGAGTATTCTCGTCGTAAACTTGGCCGTAAATAGGAAGGCCGGCGATTTTCTTCAGGTCCCACAAGGTTTTTTTCTTCAAATGTAGGGTATTCGTCACCCAGCTCCACTACTCACAAGCGCCCCTATAAATGTTTGCGTCCCTTTGGTAAATACTCTTGCGCGACTCGGACAGCACCATAAATGCCAGCGTTATCCAAAGTCTCCCGATGATTATATAGATTATGAATCCTTTTTGCTTTCTTCCCCGGTGTTTATTTATGAAAGCAAATTTCGAGTATGAAATAAAGATTCACACAAGAAAAGTGATCACAACAATCTCCCTTTTTTATGGTCTTTATTAATATGGTGGTGGGTTACACACTCCTGGGAAGTCTCTCGGCTTTCTCGTTAATTACATATACCATAGGAGAAGACATTTGATTCTAAGATCAGTGAGATCTTTACATTTTTAAATAGAAGAAAATGAGAAGAAGAATAGGGAAGAAGACGCAAGAATTTTCCGGTCTTCGAGGCCTTGCTACCTTGTCTTTGTCCTTTGGGTTCTTGGGGACTAAATCTCCTCCTTATCCTACTGAGAGCTTCTCTTTATTTCTCCTTCAAGCACTTGAGTGCCTCTTCAAAACTCCAAGTGTGAAGTCGTTTGTAAAAAAACTTGTGCGCATCTATATGTGAGGTTTATGTATCCTATTTATAGCCTTCGTATTTCTTTGAGAGAGTGGAGATCGGATTTCTCTTCCAATCTCCCTTAGGACCCATGGCTTCGCGCCAAGTATCATAGGGGACCCGGATTCGAATACTCTTCTTTCTTTTGAGATCTTATCACAGTTTTTTTGGCTAATGGCCTCTTGCCACATGGCAAGTAGGTCTCTCGAGCCTTTCTTAAAGGATAAGTACCAAGAGAGGTATTGTTCAAACGCACTTCTAAAATGGGGATGCAGGATGTTAAACAACCCGAACCGCAGGCTTGTAAATCATTAAGTATTAAAATACCCACACTGCAGCATTTTCAATGCCAACACTCCTCCATAACTTTATGAGATCCACTTCTAACAAAGCCCATAAAGCCTGAATAAACCCTAAAGAGAAACCATCGTATTTCTTATTTTATTATTAGTAAGATCTTCCCTAGATTGAACACTGCTTCTTCAATCTCTTCTTTAGATAAAGGGGCTGAACATTTTCTCTTATTTTGAAGGACAAGCACGAAAAAGTCACCCAAAACGGTCTAAGGCGCCAATCCAATTTATATAACTTCTTGAAAGACTCGATGAATTGATTCTCCATACCCTCATCAGCACTACTACAAATTCCCGTTCGATAGGAATTATATTAAGGAGCTTGGAATGCCATCTAGCAATTATAGTACGATGGAGAAAAGCGATATTTTGACTAACTTCTGTTAAACCAAGATATTCTTGACCTTTGCTTTCATTAGCTTTCTTCCTGGGACAATAAGTTTAGCCATTCCTATCTCAAATGAGTCCGGTAGGATTGTTCTTCTTCAAACAAAGGAACAAACTCTTCTTTATGATCCAACTCCCCCTTCAAAATGGTCTTGAGCCCTAGCACCACCCTTATTATATGCGAAAATTTCCCTAGAATCCTGAGGCTCTATCTTACACTCACCCCCTATCCTACTCCTCCACCCTCACCTAAAATCCTCCAAAGTAAGCCTTAGCCATGGAATCCATGAGCTTGTGAGGTAGAGAGAGACCTTCCTTAAGTTCTCCTTTTTCACCTCTCTTTCCCATCAAGCCTCTTCAAGGAAGCTAGCTCAAGACCCTCTGGCGGATCAAGATGATTGATGAAAAAAGGGGGGGGGGGGGGAGGGGGGGGGGAAAAAGGACGGATCACCTGCCGATTTGTGATCAAACAAAACTATACCTGAAGAATGGGACACAGATTTTCCGACCCGGCATCTCTTTCGTTCAATAATGCCTTCGCTTCAAGACGCTATTTACCAATAAGAATAGGAAAAAGACACTAACTTTTTGAATGGAAGAAGCCGAAGGGGTGAATGAGCGCTGCGGTAACGAGCCGTAAGAAAGAAAGATGAGTAGAGCATTCCTTCCGCCGGTCTTTATAGGAGTAGGAGAGCGTGGCGAGATAGATAGACGTCCAATCCTGTAGCAGCTAGTTGCTCGGCCTTAGTCTTGGGCTGATCTCACACTTCAAAAAACCCCTTTGTACTTCGATCCAATCAATCGATCGATCAAGAGGCTAATCTCTTTTGTTTGGGCCGGTAGCTAAAAGAAAGTCCTCGCTTTATCTTGAACAAGGGAGGGGTAGCATAGCATTAGCTTCAATTGAACAAGCTCAACCTTGAAAAAGAAAGGTGGTAGGCCGAAGAACCGTTGAACGCTTCAACTTGGCCACTGAAGAAGGCGAAGGCTGGGCGAGAGACTAGGCCAACTTACTGCTTACTGCCATGCCATGGGTTAAGCTTTAGGCTCCATAGATGGAACTTTTTTTTAGGTATTAGGGGGGGGGGGGGGGGGGCACCACTCAGCACCTAAGGTGGGGTTCAATGCCTAACAAAAACGGCCAAAAGAAAAAAAAAAAGAGATGTATGGCTGAGGGGAGGAGAGAAAGAACGCATGCATGGGGATTCTGTCTGTCGGAGGTTCGAGAATCTATTCTATGAAAGGGCATCTAAGGCTAAGGAAGAATTGGAGGAAGTCCATTACTGAGAGAAGTGGTGATCCCGTCTTGCTTGCTAGGAGAGAGGAAGCTTCCGGACCACCTTTTCCAGCCAGATAGCGAGCGATCACTCAGCAATGAACACTAACTAAAAGCGGTCGGGAATGAGTACCTATCCCTTACGGGAATCGAACCCGTGTCTTCGACATGAAAAGATGATGTCCTAACCACTGGACGAAAGGGACCAAAAAGCCATTCTTCATATATCTCAGCTCCGAGAATAGAAGTGGTTCGTTTTGTTTCTATACGCAATTCAAGATTTCGTTTGTGTTCATGTTGGTGATTTCTGATGTGAATTCGGCGGGTCGTCCCCCCTTCCTGCGGGTTCCACCGACCCAGTGACACACCAACCACGCCCCCCTTTCTTTGTCTTTTAGCCCCCCCTGAACAGAATAAGTAAGGCCTCGCTCTTTCTAATGAAAAAAAAAATAGGGGGCGGAGCGCCTGTTTGAAGTGGCGAAGGCCTATGCTAAAGTAAGAAAGAAAGTACGTTAAGGTTACGAAGTAAGGTCAGCTGGTTAAGGAAAGCTCAGGTTATAAAATTGCTTAGCCGTTAATGAATTAATTAAGTAGTAGTAAGGCGTCGGTACGGAGTTGCGTCAGCTGTAGATATAGACTAGGCTAAGGGACAGACTTCATCTCTTCTATTCTCTTTATTTACACCTTAAACTTCTGCTGAGTCTAACGAGGCTCAGGTGCGGAGCCTTCCACTGTGGGTCGAGACTACGCAAAAGTAGAACACCATAGAAACTTCGCTGACTTTATCATAAACCTTGATTTTGCTACGCTCAATAAGAACCCGGAATAGCGGAAATCGGTTCGTGTTCTGCTTCCAAAGTCAGTCGTCTTTGCCCAAGTGTGAACTGCAGACGACTCTCTAGTGGTTCCATTCCTTCTTACTTAACTTCTAGGTCAACCCAACCCGAATGGGAAGAAGAGGGTCAGCCAAACAGCAGGCAGGTCCACTTTGTACATTTGCTGAGGCAGACCCATTAGGCATTTTAGAAAAGGGAAGGGAGCTTCTCACCGAAGGAGGCAGTAGGGATGAAGGAGGCAGGAAGCTACCGCTTCTAGAATGCAAGCTTATCCTTGACTTTTTTTTAGAGCGTACCACTATTGAAATAATAAAAAAAGATTTATGGATGAAGTAATTGGAGTAACAAATGATTACGGTTGCGGAAACCGGAGAAAGTCGGTTACCTTTTGAATCAAAGTAGCGACGAGCCCTTTCACCCTGCATCCCCTTTTATATTAATACGGAGCTACGAGCAAGGCAGCTCTGCTCCAGAAAGAAAAGAAGCCAGCAGGTCCTTTTCCGCTTAGAGGAATAAATCTAGGCTACTTAGAATCTCTTAAATAATTATAGACTCAATAAAATGATCAAAATATCCTTTAGCTCACAGGATTTGCAGAAATTAGAACCCAAATTAAAAATTGTTTGACCCCTAGAATACTTATAAAATAAAAATCCAAATTGAAAACTATTTTAACCCTAGATACATATAACCAGAAGTTATGACCGTACAATTATTGCTTAAATTGGACCCCACACATTGACCCAATAAAATAAATCTTGAATTGATGAATTTGTGAAGTATAACAAATTAATCTTCCATGGCTACATCAATGGTGGGGTCTTGAATTTAACCTGCAGTATTCTTAGACTTCCAGGAACACTTTGGGTTCTTGATGGTGTGATGCAAAAATGAGCTCAACAAGTTTGTGAAGGCAAATGTTTGAGAGTTATACATGAAAGCATAAGGGTGAATTGCATGTTAACATAAAAGTGGGTCCTCTGTGTAGTCTTTACCTTAATTTACTTGTGAATTTTGAGTTTGAATAATTGGTAGTTGTTACTTGATCCCAGATAGTTTAAATGAGACTTAGTTGCATCAATCTTTGTATTTTGTAGAGCTTGAAGGAGTTCTTGCAGTTCTTAACTTACCTTACACATAAGCCCCAAGCTAGGAGTAGTTAATATCTCTATGTGATGGTCACTCTCTCCCTCTCCCCCCACCCCTCACAATATACTCAGTAGGAATAATGGTGTTCTTGATCAGGTGGTTGGAGTTGGAGCTAAAGCTGGTTGCAGATGTTGGAATAGTGGGTGCTCCAAATGCAGGAAAAAGCACACTTTTGAGTGTGATAAGTGCAGCGCAGCCAACAATAGCAAATTATCCCTTTACAACTTTACTTCCTAATCTGGGTGTAGTTTCATTTGACTATGATTCTACAATGGTTGTGGCAGATCTGCCTGGTTTACTTGAAGGAGCACACCGGGGTTTTGGTTTAGGTCATGAATTTCTACGACATACTGAAAGGTGTTCTGCTCTGGTACAGGCTTTCTATCATGAATCGCCACTTTTTCAATTATAAAGTAATCAAATATTTAAGAGCATTATTACAGAACATGCATAATATGAAAACTGGTTTGTTGTACTTTAATCTTTTTATTAATTATCATCATCATCTCATCTCATGTTGTGGGCCAATAGATAGACATTTGTATGCTCCTGATCTAGGTTCTTAAATTACCTTCTCTGGATTTATTATTGTTATGATTACCCATCCATCTCTAGCTTTAAAGCATCATTGAAATCATTAGATTGCTGTTTGTACTTAGTTTTACTAATGAAGTAAGAACGCTCAATTCCTTCACTGTCTTTCACTCATATTGGCATCTCATCACCATCAACCCCTTCTCCAATATAGAAAATAAAAGACCCTGATCTATGTTTCAGACTTGTAGTTAGTTTGTTCCACGCCGGTGGACATGAATGAAAGAGAGAGAGAGAGAGGGGGTAGGTGTTATGAAATCTTTTGTAGACTAATAGAACTTTTGTTACTTTTTAGGTACATGTTGTCGATGGCTCAGGACTGCAGCCAGAACTTGAGTTTGATGCACTTCGACTAGAGCTGGAACTCTTTAATCCTGAACTTTCTGAAAAGCCTTATGTGGTTGCCTACAACAAAATGGACCTTCCAGAAGCATATGAAAAGTGGCCATCGTTCAAGGAAACGCTAGAAAATCGTGGGATTGAACCTTTTTGCATGAGTGCAGTGAAAAGAGAGGGCACTCATGAAGTGATCTGTGCTGCTTATGAGCTTTTACGGAAGAGTAAAGGGGAAAAAGAGGAGTTTGAAGGTTAAACTTTTATCTTTGTTTCATTCATTAAATTTATCATCATATTTCCTCAACCATGTCTTAATACTTAAATGCTATCTACATGTAACAATTTGTATTCCTTATGTGATACATAGGTTGTTTTCACAAGTTCATTGCACATGTTTCAGGTCCAAAAGATCTGGTAAATTTGAACCGTATAGCTGAGATGGTAAATAAAAAGCGAAGTGCCTCTATTAATGACTTTGAGATCCTTCACGACAGCAGTTCTAATACTTGGCATGTAGTTGGATCTGGATTACAGCGTTTTGTTCAGATGACAAACTGGCGGTAGGTTAACTATTACAACTTTTCTTATATTCCTTTTTGTAAATTTCTTCCAGTCCTTGTCTTAGGCTGACCATTGAGTCTGTCTTGCCTTATTTTATCACATTTTCATCATTTTGTGGAGTTTAAATTCTAAATTATAGAGCACGTAATGTCATAACATAATACTGAAGAATGAAAATGCAGTATGCTGCATATATTTCCTATAGTCATAGCTTCAAACTAAAATCGACTTCTAGTTTTCATGCAAGGAAGTGACGTTCAGGCCAGACAAAGTAATTGCATAAACCCTTAGCGGTCAGTTTTGGACATCATTTCTCTGTCTCCAGTGGAGATTCAAACAGGAATGCCTGAGCTCTAACCTGCAATATTAGGCATGGTTGGCCATTTTGATTAGAAAGTAAAATCGATAAATTATAATTCACTTCCATGTGGTTTGGCCTTATCACAATTTAGTGCAAAAACTTTCAATTGATTCATTTAACCACTAAATTTTGATACGGACCATACGGTCAAACAACATGGGGTTTAAATTGTAATTTTCCCAAATAAAATTAATGGTTTTTTTTTTTTTTTTTTAATTATATTTTTTTGTTCAGTACCTACCGGGGACTGGATCTTTCACAGATATACACCACCTCATCCATTTTCTTTTTTCCGGATGGGATTTTTTTGGGTGCTTTTTTTTTTTTGGGGGGGGGTGTGGGGGTGGGGGGGGGGGGGGGGGGGGGTTGTGTTAGAAAGTATGTTTAAATTGGTTGCATTAACTGAAGAAGTTACTAAGACCTGAGTATTGAAACATAGGTTTACAATGAGAATGATATTCCTATTTTAATTGCTCTTTGAGTTGTTTCGATGTATCGGAATGCTGTGCATGCAGATTAAATTTAAATGTTGTTTCATTGTTTGAACCTCTTTAATTGCTTTGTATGCTCTGCTCCAAGGATTTGGACAAATTTGACATCAATGAAAAGAGAGATTTGCCAACATTGATCTGCACAAGTAGACTCAATGCCTTTATCACCACTTCTAATTCCAATTCTTTATTTGATTTGACATCTTTCATTTTTTTTTTCCCCACATAAAAATGTCAATATCGCAGTATGCTTGACCTACTGTATCAATATTGTCCATTAAAGGGTCAGATGCTGTCTCTGCCATGTTTCGGATGCATCATGTGAAAATATGTTTACATTTGGATCAGGTACATGGACTCTGAGATAAGATTTCAACATGTTCTTGAGGCTTGTGGTGTGAATAAGTCTCTCATCAAACTTGGTGTCAAGGAAGGTGACACTGTGATTATTGGAGAGGTCTGTTTGTACTGCCTTTTGTATTTTTATTAACAGCAAATGTTCCTAGTCATTGTGATGCCTCACCCTAGCACAAAGAGCAATGCTACAGACAAAAATTTTCAGTATATTGTTCACAACTTGCTAAGTTGGCCTTTTGTGATTAGAATAACCACACATGGGTCCACCATTTATACCATTTTGATAATGCACCAATCACAATAGGCCACATCAGCAGTTGTGAAAAAAGTTGTCACTAGACTTATTGCAGCACAAAACGATGTACTTACACATCCAACCCCACACACAATTGTACAAATGACAATGCCAACATGGCAAGCTTCTGTCATGATTTGTTGCTGCAGACACCTTAGGGTCATGTGTTTCTAGTAAGACACAGTCAACTACTTTTAATCTTATTTCTTGGGAGTATAAGTGGCCTGTTATTTATACAAACAGCTTTGTCATGATGATAGGTGACAGTACTTTCATTTTTAAAGTGAAAACAAACAATATGAACATCAATATAATTTCTTAGCTAGAGTAAATCTTATTCATATTATTTTATCCAAGGCCAAACTCCATGATCAAATTGAAGCTCTTTTTTCAAATTTGCATTATTGGTAAAACTTCAATGGCCATATGTTCTTTGCTGCCAGATGGAGATGGTGTGGCGCCATTCTGCCAACATTTCCGGTCTATCAAATGTGAAGAAAGATTCAGTTGATTCAATCAAATGGCCTCAATGGAAGTAACTCACCTGTGTTCCATTACTGCTAATTGAATGTTTGTAATGGCAGGGTATAGCCCAGGTAACTTCTTTGTTTCAAGAGTAATTGTTATCCACTAAGTGACAAGAATTAAATCAACAATATGTTTATTTCCTGGCCATTACTTGTTACAATTTAGGAATTATGAAAATGATGGCTCTATGTTAGCTAACCACGGCCGAGGCAAAGAACCTTTGCCTTTATCCTTCCTTGCTGGCTACAAATTGTGAAATAAAAAGCAAAATTACCAGTTTGGCATTTTCAATCTGTGGCAGTTGTGAAACTGATGTGCTGTGCTAGACATGGGGCAGATGATGCTGAATGCTACCAATTTTACCGACACAAAGGATGAGGTGGTTGAAAGCATACTAGAGTAGCTAGAAGAACAGAAGTTTTATGCAGATGAGTCACCAGTTAGCATTTCAGCATGACATGATACTGCATTTTGTAGTGCTTGATCATTAAGCAAGATTCCTGAAGCTAATGATCATTTTGTAAGTTCTATACAACGCAGTAGCCGAAGCACACGCAGACACTGGATGAACAACCAAGCAACTTTATATAATGAAGTTGCTCAAACGCACTTACAACTGCAATCCAATTGGCGTCCTTTTAAAGGTTTGTATTGAATCTGTAAGATCATTTCGTAAAATAAACGAAAAAATCTGAAAGCTTAACGTGTGTAATAATGAATTAATGATATTATGTCTGTGAATTACGTACATCCAATAGAGTGGTTCAAATTATTTTCTTTTATTTAGGGTGTAAAAAAATGGTTTAAATCTTTCAATAGTATTAATAAATCAATGAATCTTATGGGCTTCAACAACTGCCATGACATTTGGTTTTGGCATGAACCCTTCAAAGATTACCATGAAGCTTCCACTCGGAAATTAGCTTGGGCTGATTTTGAATCGGTAGTTCTGCACTCTTAATAGGTAGGTCTCTTCTCGGGGTCTATCAGTCTATGTCAATCATCTATGATCCCGATATATCAGAGGCACCATTGAAGGCCAAATTCGAGCGAAAAACATGCACACACATATAGATGTTATGTATGACATTCCTGGTTATGGAGTTCGTTTTTGTTGAAAGACGTTCATGGAGTTGAAGCGGAGTTGTTAGAAAGTAAAACCATAAATTCAGTTGGATATGTATTGAACCCGTTATTATTGTGGCGTGCTTTCAAGGGGAGTTCTTATTCTTAAAAAAAGTTACATACCACAACTATAAGAATCGCAAATAAACATTATATTTAAAATATATATTTTTTAAATTATATTCTAATTCTCTGATCTTATATGGGCCTAGTGTATAAAGCCAACACAAATGAGAATTATTATTTTTATTATGTATAAAAAGATATATTTTATTCTTAAAAAAAGAAGAAGATACATTTGTGAAAGTTTTTGCAGCTGGAGGAAAGTATCACAAATGACAGAGACATGTAGGCATCATAGGACAAGTGAATATAAAATTCAAAATATTAAAAAGAGTGACCTATGACATTGAACATTTTCAATTGGAGGGGGTCAAGTTTTAAATTTTTTTTTAAATTACTTGTTAAGTAGTTATTTTATTAGTCATGCTAATAATAAAAGAAGATTTTCTTCTCACTCCAATCTTTGAGCAAAGAATATTGTTAATGCCCACTTTGGTAGAGAGGCCCAATAGCTGGAAGAAGTCCAACAATATGTGTAACGACCCAAGAAAAAGCGCTAGCCACATCTACACTATATCTCAAAAGAACTAGTTACAGTTGAGGCTCTTTGAAGTTGTTAATAAAACCCAGTTCAACTCAGTAAATACTCGATGTGGGATTGTGAGAGTGCTTTTTTGTAAAACTCAGGCCCAAGAATCCCGAGCCGAATAGTTGTAGTTTGGTGGACCGGGCTTTGATTCACCGTAGCTAATAGGCTGTTTAAGAATCAAGTAGTGCACAGGGCATGCTTCCTACAATACATATAAACTGACAAACAAGGATATTTGTATTGAACAACAAATCAAAACAGCAAAGTAAATGCAGAGAACAAAATAATAAAAGCACAAAGTAACGTTTTAGGGATCCTTAAATCAGTGGAAAGTATTTCATTGAATTTTCTTTATTACGATTACAATACGCTCACTAAGACATGATACAAGGTTCAAGCAAGCTCAAAAATTACAGTCTTAAATGGTTATTCTAACCTTTAAGACTTGCAAAGTTTGATTCTTTTTGAATCCGAGTATGTGCTATAGTGGCTTTTTCTAGGATACCAAGAAGTAATTCTACTAGTTTTCTCTGAGTTTTATCCTCTTGACAGAATTTTATTAATGGTTCTCCCCTTTCTAATTTCTCTGCCCTTCTTCGCAATCCTTCCCCCCTTTTTATAGTGATATTCTGGAGTCCCAGGGGAACCATTGGTTCCCCTGTTTGGTTCCCCTGTTTTGTCTTCTGGTCAACAGAGCATGTATTGTGCCCATCGCTCAGCAGGTTCCGTTTCCCTGTTCTTCATCCTTTCCTTCCTTTTAGTTTTGGTTTTCTTTGAAAGTCTATGACTGACTACCTATTTCGGAACATGTTGAGGTCATGCCTTTCTCGATCCCACTTTTGGCAATTCTTCTTCTTTATCTTTTTTCTCAGACAGGCGGAATCCCATTCTGCCGGTTTGAAAGTCTTCCGCTGCTATTCTCTTTTTATACTTCTTCATTCTGGTTCCCCGAGGCGCTTCCCACTTGCTCCATGAGAGGTCGCTGATTCTTTCCTCTTTTCTTGCTGGGTCGTTTGGCGCTTGAGAAGGATGTTGCTTCTTCTCTGTTTCTTATGTTTCTTTTTTTGTCCTTTTCTTTCGAACTGTCTTAATCTTTTGTTGACTGTGCTTACACGCCTAGGAGGATCCGAGCCTTTTGGTGGTCTCTGAGGATCCCGGCTAAGCTTTCTTCTTCAATCCTCTGACATGGGCTTCTTTTCCTTTTCTTTCTTCTTTTCTCATAAGCTTTTGGGCTTCCCTTTTTCCTTCTTGATGCTTCTTTTGGGCTTTAAGCCTCTTGGGCTTATCTCTTCTCTTTTTTTTTGTGGCCCCCTTGCGCTTATTTCTTTGGGCTTGGGTACTGTGATTTTTTTTAGACCTCAACAGGGACTCATCACACACCCATACACATCACACAATCAATCAAATTAAGGCATCACAATATGGGAGGAAAAGAGTTAGTAAATTGAGAAAAAAACCATTAAACCCGAATGGCAGGAATAATGGATCATAGGCCTAGAAAATAATAAATGGGCCTCAAAGAAAGCAAGCGGACTTAAAGGAGCACAGAGAAAAGAAGTAGTAAACCCATGAGCATTATATGAAATAAAAATCAAGTAAGAATGGGCCAAAGAGGCCCGAAGCAATGAATTAAGTGAGTAAGGGGTTGATGGAAAGCCCATGAACCTCGAAAGTAAAGGATATGGTATTTTGGGCCGGGGAAGCCCAAAAGACTTAGCAAAGGCCTATGGGAGTAAAGAATTGGAATGAGGGGAGGATGCCCAAAAAAAGGAAACTGGTCGAAGATGCCCAAGAAAAGGAAATGGACCAAGGATGCCCGAAAGGATGAGATGGGCTAAGGAAGCTCAGAAGCAATAGAATGGGTCAAGGAAGCCCAAAATAATATGAATACTAGCCCAATGGTAATATTGGGCCACGGGAATTAAGCAAAGAGAAAGTATACAGCAGGCCTAAAAGAAGCCCAACAAGCACGGGTCATACAATAGCACAACAGGAATTACAGAATGGCATGGTAGAAGTGCTAGCAGACCTACGAATGGCGCAAATGATGGATTAAAGAAGGAAGAGCTCACAATCAAGCAAGGCCTATCCCAGAAAGGAAGTAAGACATAAAGAACGAAGGCTCAGGGAAACATTCACGCCACAAAAGGTCAAGAACGAGTAGCATAATGTACAGACAAGCCTTCAAGTCATGGCAAACGCATGAGCAGTAGACAAGTCATGGATACACATGGAAGTGGAGCACGCACAAGACTCAGGCACCACCAACTTGTACCTAGCCAATACAGGAGTGGTGGGCCATGAGTCAGAGAGAAGAGAGGGTATGGTCTGGCGGTGGGGAGAAGGGGGAAGTCTATTATGGGGTTCTCGCACAAACTCTTTTGGGGATAATGTCCTGCTGAGATGACATACCATCCAAAAGAGGAAAAGATGAGTTGGAATCACTAGGCGCATGCCATGAGAGATAGTAAGAGAGAATGTCCACCCTTATCTAGATGGGAATGCCACGGTGGGTAAGCAAACAAAATAGGGCTCTTTGTTTGGTAATGGGATGTGGCACGGTTAGCACAAGTAAGTGGTGGTGGTGGCTAGACAGTTGACAGACTAGTGGGTGGTCTGGAAGGGCACCCACACCCAAACAAAAGTGATTAAGGGGTAAAATAGCAAAAACCCTTCATAGCAGGCAGTATAAAAGGGCCCTCTGCTATGCACAGGAAAAGAAGGGAGAAGAACGGAAGAACAAGAGAGAAAAGCAAGAGTGAACATAACAACCCCACAAGGGAATAAGAAAAAGAGTGAAAATGAAGTAGAAAACTTAGAACAGGAAAAAAAGGGAGTTAGAAAGAAACAACACAAAGTAGGCAAGAGTGTGATAATAGGCATGCACCAATAAGCTAATCCCTTCTCTCCCTCTAAAAGCCTACCTTCTATTAAGGATTAAGGACTTTAAGCATAAGCCATTTAGGACCATTTTTTCAAAGTGAGTAATTTTCGTGGCAGGATCTCCCTAAGTGGTTACCCACATTGAAAAAGTGGTTCCCTCCTTGGTCTTAGCTCCATAAGACAACCAAGCACGGTAGACTAACCATTTCTTCTTTCGTTTTATTGATTACGCATTGGTGTTATTTGTCTCTTATTATTATCATCTTATTTATATTGCTGCATTGTTTTACCTTTTATTTCATTCAATATTTTTTGCTTTCCGGCTGACAGTAAGCATATTTCCTTTTATTGTTGTTATATTATATCTGCCTGCCATGACCTTTTTGTAACAATTTCCTCTGTCATGGGCATGTCACTAAAGTTTTAGCAAAGGGGCCTTAGTTTGTGCACAAGCCGGTTTGGGGTGTGTTGCAGCCAAGTCGGTCATAACTCTCCTACCCAGAACCTTTGGGTCGTAGTGTGGCAGGAGGTAGCCCAACCCGCAGTCGCAAAAAGGCCCACCACAAATATCATATTGAAGATTAAGAAATCTCATAACCAAATGAAGTGTTCGTTTGGGACAAGCTAAAAATTTCAGCTTATTTGTAATTTCAGTTTTTTTTTGCTATTATTCATGAGTCCCACTTAGGGGTGTTCACCAAACCACATAAACCGCAAAACTGCACAAAAACCGATCGCAAAGTAGCATAACCACACTGCAAGTAATAGTGCACCGCACCCTCTCTATATATTAATATATTTATTTATTTTTAATATTAAATATATTATTAATAGTTTAATAACCTTAGTTTTTAAAAAAATAAAAAAGTTTGATAACCCTACCAAATGTTGACTAGGAAAGTCAGCCCAAAATAAAGAAAAACTAGTTCAATAGTTTAAAACTTGGTCTAAAACAAAGGGAAAAATTAGTTTTGGGCTAGATAGGAAAAGCCCAAAATTTGAAAAATATACCAACTTCAAGCCGTTCAAACCGCATCTTTTATACTGCATTGCACATGCGATTGCAAAAATGAGGTGTAGTGCGGTCATGGTTTTGGTTAAACTCTAAACTGCACCGCACATGTGACCGCAAAAATAAGATGCGGTGTAGTTATGGTTTTAGCTAAACTGCACCGCAAAGTGCGGTGCTGAAAATGGTCCAAAACCACACCACACTGCACCATGAACACCCCTAGTCCCATTGCACTTTTTGGTACTATTCATAAGTCCCACTATACTATTCAACTAATTTTTATCTTTATCCATAGTATTTTCAGTAATAAATGAATAAGTTGTTCTCAAATGAACCCGAAGTCAAAGTATCCCCATTTCCTCTCCTTGTGTGTGTGTGTGTGTGTGTGTGTGTTTGTTTTTCAAAAAATAAATAAATAATGGGTAATTATCGCATATTGCTTAAGAGAGTGTGTTGTGTGTAGAGTATAGTATAACTTGTTTCACCATCTCTTAAAAATTATCATAATTTTTAAGTAGATTTTGTAATGTGTCTTTGTGTTAGTACTCTATAACCTCTTCTTTGTTATTAAATTGATAAAATTTACCTACAGTTGTCTAAGAGAATATTTTTACAATTTTTGTCTTGAAATTGTAAGGACGCGATTCGTAACAACCCGTAATAGTGTTGGGTTCGTACGTAAAAAGGTCCAAACAATATCATTTATAGAGCGTGGGTTTGAAAGGTTAGGCCTTAGTCACAAGACGGTGGTTTTCCGCGGTGTTCGCACATAATTAAATCGTGATCACCATAGGAGTTTTTCTCCTAGAGGCGGGCTGGGGGGCTTTGGTTTTTGGCCATTTGTCCCAGCCCCTTCCTCTGGATGCTTACTTTTCCTTTTATACTAGCCTGTATCCCTTATCCAACATCCACGTGTGGGTTCGATTTTCCAAGGTTGATACTTGTCCCATCAGCCCATACCCAGAGTGGTTGGGGGTGGTTGTAAAAGCTGAAGAGTATGGCTCTGTCAGGTGCAGAGTATTGAATGGCAGTAAGGGCAGCTTTCCCTTTGTCCTTGGTCGTTATTCTATCCAGCGTACCCTTCTCTATTGACCTAGATATTTTAGATTTTTTCCCAAACTGTTCTTATACCGTTTTTGTCCTTCCTTCCAGGGATACCTCAGATATGCCGAGGACAGAATCATCCTCGGCTGCGTCTCAAGACTATTTGGACTTTTGCTACCTATCCTCGGCTATAACCTTCCTTGGCTCGGGCCTTGGGCCCCAATGTAAAAATGGGCCAAGGCCACAATTTATTAGACCCCACAGAAATATTTCTATAATATTATTAGGATTATGGAAGTTAAAAAACCTTAAGATGATTAAAACTTGGTAGAAGTATATACCCTGAGTTTCACAAATTTGAAGGGTTTCGCATGAGGGGCATATGTGCATTTAAATATATCCATGATAATCTAAAGGGGTCATACACCTTTCTAAATTTTTATATTTAATCTAAAATATAAAACTGATCAATCTCAAATTGATAGGCACTTCTAAATCAATCCCAGATTTGTCTCTGTCTAAGGCATGTTAAAGCGATTTCCACTACATTATGGATCAAATTTTGGTTCAATCCAACTGGGTACAAGTTGAAACTGAGTTTGTGTTAAATGAGTTATTATTTCTAGGGGTTGGCATGTTTTTTTGACCTCTTGATCAATGCACGGGTCCTCTCTCTTTTATCCTAAAAAATTAAAATAGATTAATCAATTAATTATTTTTATAAAAATCAGATATCCTAATTTTCACGTGGTTTATCATAAGATTAATAATAACATCAACCAATTAAAACCACAATGAAAAAAGAATCCTTTAAATCACAAAAACATTAAAAGACAAATTAAATCATATGGTGAATATTTTTGTTTTTGTTTTTGTTTTTTGTTTTTTTTTGTTGTTGTTGTGTTTGTTTATTATATTGCGTGTTGTATAATAAACGAAAACTTTATAATAAAGTATATACTTTATAAAGTTAAAATATATCAATTAATTAATCATTTATCTTATCATTATTTATGTAATACAATTCAACAAATCTAACAAAAAAAAATTTATCAATTAGAAATGTGTTTATGATATTTAAAATCAAATTGATGGTAGTTGTTGAGGTTCAAAATGTTACAAGTATCAAGATCCAAAGCAAATGGACCCTAAAAAAAACCAAATAAGGCAGGGCCAATCTATGAGCCAAGGCTAGTTAAGAATGGGCAAGAGGAAGCCCAAGCCTATGAATAGGTAAGCCCTGGACCTTAGATAGGAAAGAAGAAGGAAAAGGAAGTTTGGCTCAGCCCTATGTAAAAGGGGGTTATAGGGAGCCCAAGGAGAAGAAATGGACTGAACTAAGATAACTCGAAACTACCAGAGCTAGGGGGATCCTCGGGAAGAGTTGAAGGAGGCCAACCAAGATGTGGATGGCACAAGGAGGCATGCCATTGGGCACGGAGAGCAAAGCGGTCATGTCCCATCAACCACCCTGATGTACAACACAATTTACTTTTTTTTTTTTTTTTTTGATGCGCACAATTTACTATTTAATTATTGTAATTTATTATTTTTGGTATTTTTATGTAAAAAACGTTATTTTAGGTTTATGTGATTTATTTCCTTGTTTTTAGGTGCATTTAATGCTTTTTAGGTCAAATTTGATTCCTGATATGGTTAGGTATCAATTAGGAGTTATTTTAGAATATATTTTCTTGTTTTGTCAAGTTTTATGGAGCC
Organism: Quercus robur; assembly: GCF_932294415.1. NCBI lineage: Eukaryota > Viridiplantae > Streptophyta > Magnoliopsida > Fagales > Fagaceae > Quercus > Quercus robur. Next base: position 47,253,248 of record NC_065539.1, on the reverse strand, counting down.
CTTAAATTGGCCCCTAAGTCTGTAAACGTTTTTCATATATTATTGAATAAAAATCAGAAAAAAGGTGAGACTTTGCTCTTCTTTTGGTTCTTCAAGAACTGTGAACTTATCAGGGATTCTTCCTTGTGGCGTTCAAACTTTATACCTTTGGTTCGTGATTCAATTATAATCATTGGGTCAAGGTGTTACACTTATACCTTTGGTTCGCGTTTTCGATTATAAACGTTGGGTCAAGGTTTCTATCAAAAATCTGAATTTTAGTTTTCTTGGGCAAGTATTCCAATATTTTTGTTGGGTCTCAAAGCGTGTCGATTGAGGTTCGCATCACACCCACAGCCTAAAAGAAGGCTATGCAGCAGATGGTGGCTAGGGACCAATACTTGATAGGAAGAACCAGAATCTCGGGCAGAGTAAAAAAGGGTGAACTATAAAGGAAGGTGGCTAGCGATCTTTCAACATGACAGGAAGGAATCTACCTATTTGAAGAAAAAGGACAAAAGGTGTGGCAGTAAAAATGGGGCTCTGAAAAGTCTCTTTAGAAGTTTTGGGAAAAGGAATAGAAGCCAGCCCTATTAGGACCCCCAAAAAGAGGAAGGTTAGCTAGGAACTTTTAGGAGGGAAACCTCAAGAGAAGAATGCAATGAGAAAATAAGGAAATAACCAGCCACTAATATTGTTGACACAACATTGGTTCTGATACCTAAGGCAGCAAAAGGAAGGAATCAATAGCATACCAAAAAACCCTAGAAAAGTACTAGAAACAAAGGATTAAGTCATCAACAAAAGTCATTCAGCAACTATTAATTAGAGCATAAAGAGCATCAGAGAGACTCACTAAGCTTCAAAAAAATAGAGAGATAAGAAAGGCATTGTGAAGGATCCTGTAACAAGTGCTTGACGATACACTTGGATTCAAGGAGATTCAAAGCTCACAAGTCTTGGAAGCCTAGAAAGATCTATCTAAGTCTGTGACTTTTGAACTTATTTGAACATTGTGGCATATCCCAGTGAGAAATAAGGTCCAATGTACTTAAAAAACTTAATATAATGACCTATCGCTTTATTTTCTGAGGATCCCTGACGTTCTTACTTGCATTTTCTTAATAATTCTTTTATTGTTCCTCAGCCACTTATTTTACAATATATATATATATATATATATACATGTATGAATATATATGTGTTGTAAGGCCCATATTTTGTGCACATATTGGTTCATAATCGGTCCAATATAATTGCGGTGAACCAAACCTTGTCCACCAACCAACATTGTTATCTTGGGAGGCCCAGGATCCTTATTATCATTTGGGCCTGGGTACTATCCAAAATAGGAACCCATAGATAGTAAAAGTTATGTTTCGATTGCATAGTTCTTAATCGTATCATGTATTGCACAATGCTAACGATTATGCACAAAAGAAAAACCCTAATCGTTAAGTTGCTTAGTGGTTTGGACAAAATATAGGGTCTATTCTATTATTCAAATATTAACCTTAATTAAAGTGTACCTGCTCTGATACCACTTGATAGGCTAAGAATGTATTGACCCATTTGGTAACTTAATCAATTAATTTAGCCAAGTGAAATTAATTATATTCAATTACATGCAATATGCGTGGTAGTACAAAAAAAATCACCAACTAAGTTAAATGCGCGGAACATAAATTTGACACAGGTGATTTGTTTACGAATAGGGAAAACCACCAAAGTAAAACCCCACTGGGTGAATTTAAGGTCACCACTCCCGAGAATCCACTATTATCAAAACAAGCGGTTACAAGTAAAAGGAATCACAGTACCTAATACCAACCTACAATTTAACCTTTACCCCAATACCCAATTGGACTTATAATGTAGTGACAATCTCTCCTTTCAATGCATAGCTCCCAATACGTGACTAACCAATTGATGCACGGATTCAAGTACGTGACTAACACACCAACTTGAGGAGGATGTTGGCTGCAAAGTTCTTCAGTTCATCCAACGACGAAGATCAAGAAGCTCCTTGGTAACAAAACTCTTGGCGCAAAGACGCAGCAACTTCTACAAGGATTATGATGAACAAGGGAAAATTCTGTTTTCGGTCACAATTTGCATGCACAATCAATTCGCATTGAGTTACATCACTTTGCATCATCTTTGACGACCCTTAAAATAGTCCTTATATAAGTCTAAGGTTGTGAGAAAAGAAATCCTACACAAATACACATGGATATGCGTGAAATTAGATTTGGAAATCTGAATTTCGTAATTCTCGATAGATACAACTTCTATCGAGCTGCTGTCGAGCATTAGCATTAAACCTCGATGGATATGGATTTGTCGAGCTATCTGTCAAGATTTAATGAACAACACTTTTTCACTTGTTTATTGGACAGATTTGCATGGCTTCGATACTAAACTTGAACTCTTGTTCCTTGAAGTACTAAACTCATCCTAGATCTACTCAATTATAAGTAAAGTGCATTTTGTCAAAGGATTAGCCAATATACATAACATATGTCTCTAACAATATCCACATATGTCCTAACAATCTCCCCATTTGGCAATCCGTGACAAAACTACAACAAACAAATGAAGTATGAGAGAAGTCTTAAATCACTAAACTCATAATCACTTGTTGAATACAATAAAATCTATTCCTAACACAAACTCTTGAAAAAATTTGCAAGAAAATAGTTCATGGCATGATAGATTTTGACAACTTATCTTTTTAAAACATTTTAAGCAAAACTCATCAAGGCATCTTTTTGTGAAACAAAAATAAAGGATTGCATACATAAAGAAACTTATCTATAAAGATAGAAAAGAAACAACACACGGAGAGATAGGTGAATAACAACATATATCACACACACACACACACACATATATATATATATATATATATAAATTAGAAATAAATACAATGTATGTCATAAATAAATGGTCACAAGACCGGTGTACAAAAGGATAATGTAACTAAAAGACAAGGAAAAGAAAAGTACATAAAATCCTCACTACATCCCTAAAAAAATATAGACACTACCCCTAACAAAAATGTCCTATGCTAACTCTCCCCCTAAATACATGACTACTCTTATCATCCCGAAACTACTTCCCCTTTAAATCACGAATGACAAAGGGTAAGTCACTAAGAGTTCGTCTCATCATACTGGAAGAGCTAGCATCCTCATCCTCATCATCACCATCAACAGCATCCTCATCCTCAAAAGCCTCTGGAGAAGGAGATGGAGAAGCAACGAAGCCACCAAGGTGAGCCTGTTGTCATGCAATACGACCAACACAGGTGCTCACCTAATACAATTCAGTAGTGAGAGTATCAAGGCGAGCATCCATGCACTAAAACTGTGCCATGACTACCTCAAGAGTCACATCACCTGCCAAAGAAGAAAGAGTGGAGGTGGAAGGAATGGTAGGGGCTGGAGGATTCGTCGTCTCGGTTTGTGGCTGCTTCAGTCGAAACTGGGCCTCACTCTGCCGAACAGAAGCTATGCTGGTGGCACCCATGACAGTATAGAAAGGAGAATCAAGAATAGGGATAGAAAAATGGTGAATGATTCGTGTGATAGCCGATGGAAAAATGAGCTTATCACAAGTTGTTGTATCCTTATAGACATCTATGATAGAAATAATGAAATGAGAGGGAAAGTCTATGGACAGATCCTTTAAGAGGGATAACAAAAATCGAGCACGAGGGTTTATGATGGAGTTATAGTGAGACAATAGAGTAAGAACAAATGTCATCACCATATTAAGGAATCTCGGACCTTTTGCAAAGCCCGAGCATGGAGTGTTTTGATGCTTGTCCCATATGGAGGGCGTCTCATAGAAGTGAGATAGAAGCTTGTCTTTGGACACAGTCCTCAGACGCTGACAGCCGGGATAGTCAGGATGCACTACCCGCGGGACGTGTAGTATCTTGGATATAAGATCTGGAGTGACTACGATACATGTACCTCGGAGTACCGTAGTAAATTGAGGTACAGAGGTATCAATACCGTGCATTTTAGAGTAAAACTCCTGTATGAACATGATGGGACACCTCAAGGGTATCTCACAAAGAGATTCCCATCCCTGAGTGTGAATGACATCAGGTAGAGCAGTGTCGGCAAAATCCGACAGAATCAAATGGTGCTCCGGATGAACGCCACGATTAGAAAAGTTCTCAAAGAGGTCCTAATGGGCCTTCTCATCACGGAACCAAACGTGAAAAGGGGGAGGATCAATAAAAGAAGATGATGACCCAGAACAAAAAGGGTTCCGAGTCGGAGTAGATTTGTGCTTGGGTGCCATGCGTAGTTTATCCGAGAAAGAGAGAGAGAACACACAATTACAACCCAGAACAAATAGATAGAAAAGAAAGGGTATGTATGCATGAAATATGCATGAACATGTGACGTGCTAAAAATAATTGCATCATGGGTTCAATCAACCCAAACCTAACAACACACAATTTTCAACAATCAAACATACATCTAAATGCATGAAACATTGTGAAAATACTAATGGAATGCAATGCATGATCATATAGCATCAAATAAACAACAACCAACCCAAAACTTTCACAAAAATCTCAAAAATTTTCAAAAACCCCAAAAGTTTCGAAAAGAACCCAAAAGCCTAGGTCTAATGCGTGAAATGCATGAGAAAAGAGGGATTAGAAGTTCATACCACAAGATTGAAGCTTGATTAGGCCGAAAACTTGAAAGGAGTAGAGATTAGAGTGAGAGGAGAGTGTTTGGAGGGAGAGAAAAGATTTTCTATCGAGAGAGAGAAGTGAAAATGAAATCTGATTTCGCGCTGAAGATATATATAGAAATCGTATCTCGATGGATTGAGGAGCTGTTGAGATCTGTCGAGCACTAAATCTCGACAAATATGAATATGTGCTATCGAGAATTTGTCGACGGAAAAAATTCCTCGATGGATCGAGATTCTATTAAGATTCTATCGGTCAGACAAAAAGTATCTCGATGGATCGATAATCTATCGAGAAGCTATTGAGACAAAGTCTAGAAAGCTCGATGGATTAAATATGCGATAAGATCTGTCGAGAAAAGAAGTCCAATGGGCTCGATAGATAGGAATCTATCGAGGATCTGTTGAGAAGCTGTCGAGCTTGATAAAAAGGAGTTTTTCAAAGAGAGGAAAAACACAAAGAGATGAATGTAAACAAACAAGCTGCTCAAACATAGATCCAATCAACATGTTAAGCTCTCAAAAACATTTCTCAACAAAAACAATGCAAAGCATTCATAGATCCAAAACACACACACACACACACACACACTAAACAAGTCTAACCAATTTTATATTTCAAAAACTAGTTAAGACAGTTTAGTGAGCAAACAATAACACATGTATCCATTGTGATGACCAAATCACATTGTACTTGCACATGTATCAAAAGTAGCCAAGAATTTGCATGTTGTGTGTGAAGACATAGCAAGAGTGCATAAATGTCTCATATTATGATGATTTGAGATATGAGAAAATCAATTTAACTTGCACACAATCATAATTGCTTGATGGTGACTATCACCTTCTATGTACATCATATAACTCCCACATCTCTTAGAATTACGCTTGCAACCATATTTAAAAGCATTTTGATTTTTTTTGCTTTTATATTCTTTGCATTTTTCTTTTCTTTTTGAGCATATTATGCATGGGTATATAAGAGAGAGAGAAGAAGAAATACCCAATTATGTTAAGCCATAAACATCACAATTTTGCTATGCCAAAGCATACAGATGTTATTCATAATTAGCGGGTTTTAGTGGTGAGATGGTTATTTATGCTTTTCTCTTAGGATTTTTTAGTCATTCTTGCCAAAAAGAGTGATATAAGTGTTAAGTATAAGAAATTACTTAATCGTACTTATCACAAACACGAGCCATAAAGCTCATTTGTTTAGTTGTGCATTGAGATGCTCATTTAAGCTACAAAAGATACAAAGTTTAGAAAATTTTGTATCAATGGCCATGCAAAGTACACAAGTACCAATGTACACAAACACACACTATTTTTGTATTTTTTTGATTTTTCAATTTTTTTTTTATAAAAACAAAATAAAGCAAAAACTAAAAACAAACAAACAAAAACATGTTAAACAATGCAAAGTATAAAACTAGACTGACTTAAAAACAAGAAAGCAAAACACACAAGTAATGCAAAAACCATAAGGGGGAGAGAGAGAAAAAGTGACTAAATCACTTTGAGCATTTTTCCTTCCACACCTTGGAAAAACATTTCCTTTGAGTGAACCTTTGATCCGGTGGTGAGGGAGAAGAGTTGAAACCGTTCAAGTTTGAAAGGAACATGAGAGCCTTAAGAAGATCTCCAAGAGAAGTAAAAGAGGCTGAAAACTGATTATGGTTTTCGGACGAGATCATACTGTTATTTTGTTGAGTGGCTAACCACTTGTAGCAATTTGGACGAGTATGCCCAAAAGCTCCACAGTGATGATAGAGATGCTTCTTCGGTTGAGACTGTTTATTATTAACCTTCTTAGTCCTAGGGTTTCTAGTCTCTTTCTTTTCAAGCTTAGGGGGTGCATCTAAAATAGATTTGCCCTTGTCTACGTTCTCACTAGCTATATTAGTTTCACATTCATTGTTCTCATAATTAACATTAGTAAGTGAGACAAACACATTATTACTAGAAGAGGCAATATTAGAAGAAGAGAAATCATACCCCAAGCCGATTCTATCAGAAGCAGATTTTTGAAAGCTAAGCATCTTATCGAGTTTTGCACTAGAAGTCCTCTCCCGTTAAGCTCTAACCTGTAACAGTTCTACTCCAAGCTTCTTTTTCTTTTCAGCAAGAAAGTTGTTCTCGAACCGCAAAGCTCCAATGGTTTGATTTGCTTCATCAACCTTTGTAGAGAGCTCTTCTCGATCTAGCTCCACATCATTCAGCTTCTTAGTGGCCAACCTATAAAGTTTATAATGCTTCTCGGAAACCTTATACAACTTAGCATAAACTGTATGGATGTCATCTTGTTCATCCATTTTCTCAAACTTAGACTCCACCAAGTCCTCTTCTTCATCTACCTCTTCAACAATCCCCTCAGTAGGATTCTTTGTGGCAGTGAAGGCATTCAAGATTCCATCATCATCATTATCATCTGAATCATTCTCAGGCTCGGTGTCACTCAAAATAGCAACAAGGGCCTTGATTTTTCCAATAGTCTTGAGATATGTTGGACATTCTCATTTCATATGTCTAAAATTTTGACATTCGAAACACTTTGGTCCAAAGGGAACAGTGTACTGACCGCTTTCATTAGCATCCTTCTATCCTCTGTCTTGGCTCTTGAATTGAGAAGAACTGGATTGCTTTCGAATCCTTTTACATTGGCATTCTTCATAAACTTTTTAAATTGCCAGGTGATGTAGGATTTCATCTTGAAATCTTCATCATCGGAAGACTCATCGGTCTTATTGCTTTTGGCCTTCAATGCCATACTCTTGCTTTTGCTTCCTTTCCCGATTCTAGTCAAACCTAATTCATAGGTTTGCAAGTTGCCAACCAACTCCGTCAAAGGAATAGAGTCAATATCCTTTGATTCTTCAATGGCAATGATCTTGGCATGAAATCTCCCAGGCAGAGACCTTAGCACCTTTCTTACAACCTTGGGTTCAGGAATGGTTTTCCCAAGATTAAAGGCAGGGTTAACTATGTCTTTTAGCTTGGCATAAAACTCGTCAAACGACTCATCCTCCCCTATCTTAATCTCTTCAAAACTCGTGGTAAGCCTTTGAAGCTTTGAATCCTTGACAGTCTAATCCCTTCATAAGTTGTCTAGAGGATAGTCCATGCTTTCTTAGCAGTTTCGGTAAAGGATATCTTATAGAACTTCTTATTTATGACCGCATTGAATAAAGTATTCAATGCTCTGTTGTTGAAGTTAGTCGCTTTGATCTTGGCATCATCCTAATCAACTGACGCTTCCTTTGGCTTAGTCCAGCCAATCTCCACAGCTTACCACACCTTCTCATCTAAAGACTGCAAGAAAACTCTCATACATACTTTCCAATATGCATAGTTAGTGCCATAAAATAAAGGAGGTATAATTAGAGACTGTCCTCTGTCCATGACAAACAGGGGTCAATGGATCACACAACAAAGATTAACCTTAATCAGAGTGTGTCCACTCTGATACCACTTGATAGACTAAGAATTTATTGACTCATTTGGTAACTTAATCAATTAATTTAGCCAAGTGAAATTAATTAGATTCAATTACATGCAATACGCGTGGTAGCACAAACAAATCATTAACTAAGTTAAATGCAGCGGAAAACAAATTTGACACAGGTAATTTGTTTATGGATGGGGAAAACCACCGAGGCAAACCCTAACCAGGTGAATTTAAGGTCACTACTCCCGAGAATCTACTATTATCAAAACAAGCGGTTACAAGTAAAAGGAATCCCAGTACCTACTACCAACCTAAAATTGAACCCTTACCCCAATTCCCAATTGGACTTGTAATGTAGTGACAATTTCTCATTTCAATGCATGACTTCTAGTACGTGACTAACCAATTGATGCACGGATCCAAGTACGTGACTAACACACAAACTAGAGGAAGATGTTGGCTGCAAAGTTCTTCAGTTCATCCAACAATGAAGATCATGAAGCTCCTTGGTTACAAAACCCTTGACGCAAAGATACAGCAGCTTCTAGGACAAATTCTGTCTCCAGTCACAATTTGCATGCATAATCAATTTGCATTGAGTTGCATCACTTTGCATCATCTTTGACTGCCCTTAATTAAAATAATCCTTATATATGTTTAGGGTTGTGAGAAAAAAAATCCTACACAAATACACATGGATATGCGTGAAATTAGATCTGGAAATCTGAATTTTGTAATTCATGACAAATACAGCTTTTATTGAGCTACTGTCGAGCATCAACATTAAACCTCGATGGATATGGATTTGTCGAGCTATCTGTCGAGATTTAATGAGCAACACTTCTTTGCTTGTTTCTTGGACAGATTTGCATGACTTCAATACTAAATTTGAACTCTTGTTCCTTGAATTACTAAACTCATCCTAGATCTATTCAATTACAAATAATGTGCGTTTTATCAAATGATTAACTAATATACATAACATATGTCTCTAACGACATCAATGTGAATGCTCTAAACAAGTTTAAAACTTTAAATCCAATAATGTCAAGTTCACTTTCTTTTTTCTTTTCTGGAGAAAAATGCGAAGTTGACTTATATATCAACTCTTAGCCAACTTTATTTCTTTTAAATACATTACTCTTTGCCAGCTTGTTTGAATTTATTTGGGCATTTAGTTTGTTGCACGAAGTATTGAGTGCTTCCTAGTGAATGAAGCTAGAGTGTCAGTAATCTAATAGGCTGAGAGCGTAGCTGTCCAGTACGTGAGAGCGACAGGTAAGTTGGTGAGTGATATTGTGTACGCTATAAAAGCCTACTGTGTTTCAGTGAGCGAGCAAGGCATTGCCATGTCTAACTACTGGGTGGAGCTTGTGTCCAGTGGCACTTGCCATGTCTAACTACTGGGTGGAGCAGTGCCACTGGACACAAGCCGGACCCCTAGCTACTTGTAGTAAAAGGACTATCCGTACTTATGTAAAATCTATCCGTACTCGTATAAAAACAGTACCTTGTCATTTCACTTTCATAATAAGTACGTACGTTTTATTCACTATGTATTCTGAATAATGTTTAGAAATGCAAAAATTTCACTTTCAGCGTGATGGTAAGTTATGATTGGATTACAGAATTAGTACCACGACTTTGCATTATCCATGAATGATAATACCATTGTTTAATAATTGGGATTTACTTATTTACGATGTTAAGGTATATATTAATAAATTATTTTTAAAATTTTTTTACAGAAAAATAAAAAATTGACTAATTTATTATACAATTTTTCATAATTTTTTTAAAAAATATTTTTTGAGAAGGAAATTTTTTTTAAAATTAATAATTAATGTATGCTTTAAGGATATACATTAATTAAACTCATCATAATTATCATAAATGGTTGTGAAATAGATTGCAAAATATTTTGTCCATTCACACCAATTGATGCAATGTTCAATATAAAGTCCATGTTTATTAAATCCTCTCTCTCTCTCTCTTATAATGGATAAGAATCATAAGATAATAAACTTTGTATTAATATATAACCTTTGAAGTTTGAACTAGTTGTTACCATATTTGCTCTCTTATGCAATAGGAACACCATTTTTTTCTCATAATGAGAGAGAGAGATATTTTAACAATTTTTTCCCACTTAAAAGAATTGGATAGCATTTCTCAAATACACTCTACCCATATATATATTTTTCTCTTTGAAATGATTAAATCTTATTACACATTTACAATTGCACACACTCCCTTAAAATTATATAAATATATATATATATATATATATTTTATACAAGATATAAATTCTATTTTAGTTTCATCTAAGTGTATATTTGTGTGAAGTTCCTTTTTGGAGACTTGAACCCCAACTCTTACCCCCTACACCTTACAAACACTTATACTTGTAAAGTGATCATCGCACCAAAAATATGCGATGCTCTTAAAATTATATTTTTGGTTAACTAAATCTTGTTACACATTTATTGTTGCACACTCCCCCTTAAAATCGTATTTTCAGTTAACGTGTCATTCTATATTCCGTACACAAGTTGTATAACACTATAACTATCACCCCTGCCACTTGCGGATAGAAGTGATTATTACAAAGGGCATGTAGTGTGGGATTCATTCATTCTTTTCTTACCGAACACATTATAATCCTTCTTGCTGCTGCATATAGTTGAAACTTTGTACGTGGATTGGTAACTAGTAAAAATCTAATGGTTTGTGCCCCAAAAGAAGGACCAAAAGTACGAGAGGGTCACTCACTCTTCTTCTCAACTCTCTCAACCATCCAATCTTAATCAAAAAACCCATCCGTGATGAATCTTTGACTAGTACCACCCTTTCTTCCTAGATTCGCTTTCACTGTTTCTTAACAATACATAGTTTTATTAGTTATTACATTATCCAAATCCTCACCCTCCATCCAACAAGAAATTAGAGGTACTCACGGTTAATCACGTTATTTGTCCATTATTTTACTAAAATATTTCTATTAGTTTAAAATTTTTGAGTCATTTTCTTTTTAAATTTTTTTTTTTTTTGCCATAAACTGACTTTTTAATTTTAATCAAAACAAAGTTTGAAGAGAAACCCTTCAAATTATTTATATCTTCATATTAAGTGTGAATTTTGAAAATCTAACCATTGGATTGCATATTCTTATTATATCCTCCATGCTTACAAAATTTCAAAAAAAAAAAAAATCAAAGATCAATTGCTATGTCATTAAAAAAATGTTAAAATTTCAAGTTTTGTGATCTAAAATTGTGTATAAAAAATAAGTTTACTAATAGAATAGTAAATAACATCTGATTTAAACAAATTTGATATGCATGTTAAGAAAATAAAAAACATGAAATTCAATGGCTAGATTTTCAAAATTCACATAAAAAAAAGAGATATACGAGAAGTTTAAAGAGTTTATCTCCGAACTAATTTGGAGAGAATCGTTATTATTTTAAATAGGTGAAAGTTTTTTTTAGTGAAATGATAGACAAGTAACTAGCTGAGCAATTTATAATTGGACAAAATTTAGCTACAACATTACTCAATAAAATAAATATTACTACATATTTTAAAAATCTAACCGTTGAATTGTATGTTCTTTACGCTTTTAATACATATGTCAAATTTTGTATCAATCGGATATTATTTACTATATGATTTATAAGTTTATATTTTATGCATAATTTTAAACTACAAAATCTTACAATTTAATAAATTTATTAATTACATAACTATTAATCTTTAATTTTCTATAAATTTTGTAAGTATGAAGGATTTAAAATGAAGATGTAATCTAATGATAAATTTGTCAAAATTCACTTCTAATAAAAATATATTGAATAAAATTGTAATTTAGGGTTACAGTCAATTTTACAACTAAACTTTGTCGTTTATGATTTCTCTCATCCAATCTCCTGGTATCCATAATTATACGGTGCTCCGCGATTCACGTTCACATCTTTGACAAGTACTTGATACATTAAAAAACGGTAACTACCGTGAAAGTTTTAATATTAAAAAAGAAAACTCAGTAGTAGGACAAGTGAGGTCAGCAGGGATTGTGTACAACCAATAGTGATAGACTGATAGTCTAATAGATCGACACGTTCAAACATGGGGTCCCTGTGGGATTGTTAGTTTTGATTGTGTGGCAACAGTATCCACGTGTCTCGTCTGTCTACTACGTCCTCTATTCTCATTGTAGTCCAAATACTAGGTTTTTGTGGGACCTTTCCCAGGTTACCTGTCAATGACTTATTGGTTGACTCTAAAATCGTCGGCCTGTTATCCGGATTCTGTTTATGTGTGTAACAAGGGTCTCTAAACAATTTCATTTAGTGTTTATTGATCAATATGACCGAAAATTTGATCCAAAAAAGTTCAATATTTATGAAATTATATATGCACACACGTACATACATTATAATAATTTGATAGTTATAATAAGAGAATTTGAACATTTGACGTTTTTATTGGAAACAACAAGAGATACTTATTATACTAGAGAAATTATATTGATGAAAACCACATTTTCGTTTCTACATTTTCAGGCGATTCTCACTTTGGTCTCTAAATTTTTTTTTACCGCTTTTAATTCTTATTTAGAAAAACGTCATCCATTTTAGTCCTTTTCGTCAGTGCCCTAACGGCAAAGTCCTATGTGCCAGACGGAACTATTAAAATAATAATAATAAATTTATTTTGGCATTAAAAAATGTAACGTCAGTATTTAAATTAAAAAAAATTAATTTATTAATTTTAACTAAATAAAAAAATTAAAAACCAAAAATCATATGAATTGAGATCTATATGTGTCTTAAACAAGAACACAAATCCAGACATAACACACAAACACACTCCCTTTCGCTTCTAGGTCTTTCTCTTTCATTTATACTCCACACCACCACCCTATCATAACTTACTTAAGTTAACCTCAAAATCAAAACCCTACATTTTCTATTAAAAAAAAAAAAACACACACACACACACACATCGACCAGAAAAGCCCCAAACTTAAAAAAGCTCTCTCTCTCTCTCTCTCTCTCTCTCTCTCTCACACACTCTCAATTTGGACTCATAGGTTTTCAATTTCTTTCACTCTTTTTCTCTCTTTGTGTAAATCGGACACATCTAAGCAAAAAAGTATCCTTCTCAACAAAATTTTCCAAACCTCAGGGGGGTTTTGAAGAAACTTGCAATCGCCACTCCGATCTCTCTCTCGATGCGAGAGATTGCCACATGGATCAAAGCCTTCAAGCAATGCGCCACCATGTATTTTCCCGGTGAGACAACCCTAGCCAATCAAGTCTTCTCCGCCGAGTTTCCTCCCCTCTCCGCCAGCCTCTTCAGCAACCTCACCTGTGGGATTCTCATCCAGCTTCTCAAATCAACGAGGGCATCGCCATGACCAAACACTCTGCCGAGAAATTGTTCAAGTTCCTCGACTCTTTAGCAACCTCACGCGTGTGAGTACTTGCTCTCTCCCTCCATCTCTAGTTTCTACTTTTCTTGGACTCACCCACTTAAACTCCCTTCTTCGATCTGTGATGGTGTGAGGGTTTGGGTTGTTTGATGGTTAATATATCTGAGCTATGGTTGAAATTGGTTTTAGGGTTTGGTTGTGATGGATCTGGGTTCGGTAGTGGTGGATCTAGGGAAGAAGAACAGGAAAAGGAATGGAGATTTTGGGTATGGCCTGTTATGGGTCTTTGATGATTTTGTTGGGTTTGAGAAAATGGAGGTTTTGGGATTTATGAATTTTTATTTGAGCTAAAATTTTTGGGGTTTTTTCTGTGTTTGTTTGTTAAGAAAATGTAGGTTTATGGGTTTGTTGGAGATTGGTTTGTTTACTGGGTTTATGGGTTTGATTTGCTAGAGAATTCGTTGTTGTATGGCTGATTAGTTATCCAATTATGGACTTTGTGAAAATCATGTGGATTAGTGATTTGCTGGAAAATTTGGCATTGAATGATTGTTTGTTGGTTTTTTTTTTTTTTTTAAATAATTTTTGGGTTTGTGTTCTTAGATCTGGGTTTGTGTTCTTGTTTAAGACACACTTAGATCTCAATTCATGTGATTTTTGGTTTTTAATTCTGTTTTTAATTTTTTTATTTAGTTAAATTTAATAATTTTTTTTTTAAATTTAGATCCTAACGTGGCATTTTTTAATGCCAAAATAAAATTTATTATTATTATTTTTATAGTTCTGTCTACCACCTAGGACTTTGCCGTTAGGGCACTGACAGAAATGACTAAAATGGATGGCGTTTTTCTAAATAGAGACTAAAAGCGGTAAAAATAAAATCTAGGGACTAAAGTGGGAGTCGCCTGAAAATGTAGTGACGAAAATGTGGTTTTTGCCAATTACATTTTATCATCATAAACTATACCTCAAATTATGCTCTGCATCTTAAACTTTAAGAAGCACGATTATCACCATAAATTATAAATCATGTTATACATTACACCCGCTGTCAATTCTGTCGTTATCTTGGATGACATCACATAAAAAAAAACTCAATTTCCCCTCTTCTCAATTCCTAAAAAAAAAAAAATTGCACTTTACCACCCTAAACTATATTCTCAATTACACTTTGTACCCTAAAATTTAGTTTTCTATTCAAAATAACGACAGAATTAACGACGAGATGCAAAGTGAATACAGGTTATAGTATAAGGTGCTAACTGTGCATTCTGAAAATTTATAGTGCAATGTGTAATTTGGGGTATAGTTTATTATGATAAAGTGTAATTACCCTTAAACTACTAGACTCCTGACAATAATATTTTATTTGTGTACATAAAAAAAATGATATGATAATGAATATAATTAATGTCCACATTAATAAGAGAAAAAATAAATTCCTTAATCATTTTTATTTTATTTTAAAGCTAAATATTAATATATAAAATGAATGTATTAGTCAAGAATTCTGTAACTCAATGGTATTGCTTGGTTTCCTTTATGAAAAGACTTAGGGTTCGAATCCCCCATTACCACTTACGGTAACAATTGAATAAAAAATGGTTTTAATTATCTTAAACTTGTAACTAGGGGTGTGTAGTTAACCTGCCAAAATCAACCCAATCCAAGGGGTTGGTGTGTTAGGTTTTTTTTTTTTTTTTTTTACAGAGGGTCGAGTTGGATTTAGGTCATAAAATTCACAAATCCGCCTAGTCCAACTCAATTTGCTTATATTTAATATATATTTAAATTTAAAAAAAATATTTATAAATATATTATACAAATTTTATTTACTTTTTTACCCCTCTTCTTAAATAAAACCCAAACCCTAAATTTTCCTCATATAATTTGTGTTGATTTGGTGTTATACTCAGAATTATTTTGTTATAAATTTACTCTTATTTGTGGTAGGGTTGTTCTAATACTCAATTTAATAATAATAATAATAATAGGAAGTAAAAAAACTATACTCCCAATTACACTTTTGTACCTTAAAATTTAGTTTTCTATTCAAAATAATGGCAGAATTAACGGCGAGATGTAAAGTGAACACAGGTTATAGTTTAAGATGTTAACTATGTATTTTGAAAGTTTATAGTGCAATGTGTAATTTGGGGTATAGTTTATAGTGGTAAAGTGTAATTACACCTAAACTACTAGACTCTTGACAATAATATTTTATTTGTATACACCAAAAAAAAAAAAAAAATGATATGATAATGAATATAATTAATGTCCACATTAATAAGAGAATAAATAAATTTCTTAATCATTTTTTTATTTCAAAGCTAAATATTAATATATAAAATGAATGTATCAGTCAAGAGTTTTGTAACTCAATGATATTGTTTGGTTTCCTTTATGAAAAGACTTAGGGAATTCGAATCCCCCGTTACTACTTACTATAACAATTGAATAATTTTTTATTTTTTTTTAATTATCTTAAACTTGTAACTAGGGATATGTAGTTAACCTGCCAAAATCAACCCAATCTAAGGGGTTAGTGGGTTAGGTTGGATTGTGAGTTTTTTATTTTTATTTTTATTTTTTTTACAGTATGTCGAGTTGGGTTCGGGTCATAAGATTCACAAATCTGCCTATATTTAATATATATTTAAATTAAAAAAAATATTTATAAATATATTATACAAATTTTATTTACTTTTTTACCCATCTTCTTAAATAAAACCCAAACCCCTAATTTTCCTCGTATAGTTTGTGTTGATTTGGTATTATACTCCAAATTATTTGGTTATAAATTTGCTCTTGTTTGTAGTGGGGTTGTTCTAATACTCAATTTAATAGTAATAATAGTAATTAAAAAAAATTGTCTAACCCATGGGTCCAACTCAATCTAACATGATCCACGTGTGTTGGGTTAAACCCTTGTGATGGGTTAGATTGGGTGAGATTGTGTGGGTTGGGTTGAAAAAACCCCCTCAACCTGACCCATACACACCCCTATTTGTAACAATATTCCAACACTAGGTTGACAAATACGGATTAATTTTCTTGATATTTTCACATATTTGTTTTTTTGGTAATTTCAATGGAATAGTTACTTGTATTATTTTAAAATAGTTTTTAGGATTTTAATACCATTAGAGCACTCACAGTGAAGGTGTTAAAATTGCTAAAAAGCTATTTTAACACCTCAAATCATAAAAACATACCTACAGCAAAGTTGCTATAACCCAAATATTTTACCTTTCAGCAACAATGAGCTGTTATCAATAACAGATCACTATAGCATGAAGTTAAACATAAAAACTCATTTTTTATTCATTAACGATCAATTTTTTCCTCAAGTCTCTTCTCTCTCCTCTCTCACTTCTCTCTTCTCTTTCTCGCATGCCTTTATTTGTTCTTGGTGGTTTAGCTGGGGTTTTGTCTAATTTAGTGGGTGAGATCACGAGGCACGATGGTGATGTGGGTCTGATTTGGTGGGTTTCATGGATCTGATTTGGTGGGTCTCGGTGGCTTAATTTGGTGGGTCTTGTCGATGGAGGGTTGGGAGATAAGGCAAAGTGTCAGCAGCTTTGGAGAGTGAGGACTCGGTGAGGTGGCGAGGCTCGAGGTGGTGGGGCTTAAGGTTCCACTCCATAATCGAATGTGATTTTTAGATTTGAGGTTTGAGTTTTTTTGGTATTGAGATTTGGGTTTTTGGTATTTTGTAGAGAATATTTTTGATGGGTATTGATAATCGAATGTGATATTATGATTTTTGATATTAGGAAATTTGATGTGATTTTGATGGGCTGTAGTTGGTACTGATGATAATCGAATGTGATTTCTGTTGTGGCTAGTTGTGGTGGTCTATTTTAATGGGTTTGGTGGTGGGTTGTTGACGATGGGGGTTTTGTTTTGGGTTTTTTTTTTTGCGGTTGGTTGTGGCTGCCACGGTGGTGGTGGTGGGTAACGGCTATGCTTGCTCATTTTAGTGGGTAGTGGGTCATGGGTCACTGTAGGTCGTGGGTCATGGTGAGTGTGTGGCTGAGATTTGGTGGTGGTTGAGATTTTGTGCTAGTGGTGGAAGAGGAAGGTGGATGGGTTTTATGATTTGGAAGAGGAAGGCCAAAGGTGGTGGCTAGGTTTGTGGTTTTGTTTTTTTGTATTTTTTTGTCTTGTGGTGGGTTGTGGTTGCCATAATGGTGGTTGTGGTTGGTGGAGCGGTGGTGGGGGTTTTGATTTGCAGAGGTTAGAGGTGTGATGGTTGTTTTGGGTGGATTGTGTTGGTTGTTTACTGAATTGAATATATTATTTTATTTTTTTGTTTATATATTTTTTTTAGAAATTGTTTATATTATTTTAATGTGTTGAATGCTAAAATAAAACCTTTAATGTTGGGTGTATTGTAAATTAAGTTATTAAAATAAATAATGTGACTTTTTAAGTTACTAAAAACTATATTTTTTACATACTTTACTGTGAATGGTCTTACATGTATATCATGATTTCTATCACTGTCCCTGTCCCTGTCTCTTTATTATTTTTTTTCCTGTTTTGAGCATAACTCCTGTCTCTTCTAAGTTCTAACTAAAAGAAAAGAAAGAAGATACTATCATTGTTTAAAAATGAGTATATGATAGTGCGTTTTATTTTTTTAAAACAGTATAAGATAGTGCTTTTTATATTTATTTAAAGAGACTACTTAATATTATAATATGTAATGTTATTTTCATTAGTTACTTTTACATTGTAATTTAAAAAAATGTATTACAGAAACTATATATAATCCATACCCCCAACATTGTCTCACTCTCAGTCTCAAGATGGAAAGTTTGAACTAATAAGAACATTGTCCAAAGATTTCACTGACATATATGATGTATGAACTATGAAGGTGTATATATGTATAGCCAAATTCAATTCCTCTTGCATTGTTCCAAAGGCCAAGGAAAAGCACACTTCTAAGCACTCTCAAGGCCAATTTTGAATGTAGCCCCCACACCAAGGAATAGCTAAATAATAAACCAGACTAGGCTCATTTGTCTGCCACATTACTTTTACATGAAAAAAAAAACCATAACATGATGCACTCACACTGAGGAACACAATGGTCCTTAATCTGGACAAAATTGAACCATATATAAACACTAAAAAAAAACTTGGCGAATAAAGAAAATTTATAATAAAAACCCAGATTATATGGTGCATTATGATTGCTTATATGGGAGGAGACACGAGTGTGTTGTTAAGACACTTTTGACTAGAAAGTAGTAGTAGCTAAACCACAAAAGGCTCAAAAACTAAAACTTTCAAATCGCATCAAAGTGTGCAATTTTTATAGTTATTTTTTTTTGTTTACATTAATAATAAAACCCCACTGATCTCAAAGTGTGTCTCTCTCTCTCGTCAAAGTCCAAAGTCCTAAGAAAGACATGCTAATCTTTTTTCCATAAAACCCGGGTGACCCTTTAACATTAGTAGAAGAAAAAAAGTGCGTGTCTGCTGTTTTGGAGAATGTGCAAAATTCCCGTCTGACCAAACGCGTCAAAGAAATCACTCTCTGAGTTAAGACTTAAGAGAGGGAGGCCCCCCGCCTCCTCTCTAATATCTTTCGGCTAAAATATGGTTTTTGAGATTCACAAATTCGCTAATTATTATTGTATACGTCAAGTTATATCAACGCGATAATAACATGATATGTTAAGTAATCTTGTGGCCAGATTTTAGGTTAACAAGACTTTAGTCTTGAATTCGAGTTTTCTGATCTTGTTAGTAAACGCGTTGGTGTTTATCTTTTTTGCCATTCTTCTTTTCTATACTTTTTTTTTTTATTATATATAAAAAATAAAATAAAAAAACAAAAAAAAACAACAACAACATTGAGTTATATACTGTTGTACACATTGTGTACAACAAAAATCTGTTTTGAAAACACAATTTCAATTATAATCGTGAAATTTTGTTTTCAAAACATAATTTCACAAATATAACTGAAATCGTGTCATCATAATTTGAAAACACAATAGGTAACTATCATTACTCCTTTATTCATTATGATATTGATATTACATAAATTGTAATCATTATTGTCACTTCAATTTATAAATTTTTGTAGTAAAATTGATGATAATTTTAACATTTTACACATTTTGAATAATGATATTAATGAACAAAATTTTTCCTTTTTTTTTTAAAGTTATTATGATGATAAGTTATGATTAGTACAACGTCAATTTTATATGGATGTACCAAAAAATTATTTTTATAATGCACCACTCAAAACTCAAATTCTCAGTTGTGATGAAAAAAATTTGTTTAAAAATTTTTGTGCCACTTAATTGAATACTTTTAGCCACTCGAAATCTAAATGAGAACTGTACTCCATTGGAACTAGCGAACTCCTTTTTAAACGAGACTTGACCAACCTTTTCTTTCTTCATATGGTAGTGCAAAACAAAAACCTTCCACACAAAGGAAGGCATATATCATACAACAGCAATTCATTGCCCTGTTAGTCTCAAAGTGGACAATCTTTTTCCGGGTCTTCTGTGAGCTTTGTATATCCATTTAAGCTCCTTTCGGTGTAACGAAAAAAAATTGAAAAGCATAGTTTTTTCTGATGATTTTATGAAGTACAACGTGGGGTTGTTTTTCTTTTTCCTATTGTTTTCTACATGTTTTCATTACACATGGTACCATTATGATACAAACAAACAGTACCAAACAGAGCGCATCCTTTTTAATCTTATCTATGATTTTTAGTGGAGTAGTCAAGGGTCATAGATTCTAAAAGTCCAACACATTCTTAAAAGAAATGTAAATTTAAACTAACATTTTATAATCCTTGTCATCTCTCTCTCTCTCTCTCATTTTTGGTTATATAGTTTGATTATAAATTTCCTCATTATTTTAGTTTCATAAGGTCCATTGCATAATTAGAAAAGACCATAATAATAAGCAGTGCCTAAGAATTGAAGATTTGGGAGATGCTAAAAACAAGAAAAAGAGGTTCAACTGTAAGATTATGATTAGATTAAATGCTATTCCCAATGCCATTTGGGCATGTGCAGGTCAATCAAAGGGAATGAAATCATACTTTTCTTGTTGGAACTGCTAATAAATTGGATCAGTGTCCCACTTATATCTTTTGTTTGGGCAGTTTAATCCACCTTGCTTTGCAAGTGTTCTTTAAGCTTTTGATTGCCCTTTTGACTATAGCCTTTTGTGATTACTTTTTGGGGATAAGAGACAGTGACCCTTTTCTCTCTATAATCAAATTTGGTGAATTTAATTGAACTTTCTAGAAAAGAGATTTTGTGCAGAGCTGTTTGCTGGTATAAAATGTCACGACAATTGGTCCTTTTTTCCCTTTGCAACGATTAGTCCTTTTCTCCAAATTTACCTGCCAGGTCTTATTTTTTCACATAAAGTACAATGTCACACTTTTATCCCCTCAGTTGAAAACTTAATAATATATAATCTGTAAATTTCAAATTGGAATGCCTACTTATAAAAGCTTTAGAAGTTAAGTAATATTACTGACATGACAAGTTATGATTGGAATAACATCATTTTTATGTAGTCTTATTAGTGACACAACTTTTATCAATACTAATCACAAATGTCAATTCAGTTGTTATGAAAATTTTTGTGTCTCTAACTTATGTTATAAATTACATTGATTAGCATACAGAAGGTACAACAATCATAGTACTTACTTTTAACCTCTTGATGAATTGGTTTGAACATCACTATAATAACAAAGCTTGAGCTCACATTGAGAAGGTAAAACTGGATATTCCACTATAAGAACAGTAATGCTAAAAATCCATATGTGAATGTGAGGCAACAATGAAGTGACAAACAACAAAGCTGGACTTTGACTTATGGAGGGCCCTTTGTAAAGGAACTTTTTTTGTTTTTTGTACTCTGAAGTGGGGTTGTTGCCATTATGCAGGACAGGGGAGCCTATATCTCTTACTAATTTCTGTTTGGTTATTAGAGAGAAAAATATATAATCTTAACTGCTCCTTTGAAAAATTATAAAGCAGACAAAGAACATCCAAGGAATTTGATTCATTTGTTTTGCATAAAATGCGGATTCACATGTGCTTATTAGAGCTCTTATTATTATTATTATTATTATAGATGACTTGTCATTCTTAATATTTCAGTAGCTTCAAAATTCAAATATTTTGAGACTTTCTAGGTGTATGCTGACAAAAAAGTGAAAAAACCATGCCGCGGTTTTCCATTTCTGGTTCTAATCTATAGGATTAAGTTCTTCTATTCATGGATATTATTTGTACCAACCATTCAATTATAGTTCTAATTATCATGGGAGAGTTGTCAATTAAGGTCAGTCTACATGGGACTTTTTGATATAGGGATTTCTTGCTAGTGACATTACATTCTCTTTAAAAAGGAAAAAAAAAATTTATATTTAGCGTGCGTTTGGATTGAGATTATAAATGAAAATTATTTCACTATTCAGCTTATTTTTGCTATTATTCATAAATCTCACTGTACTTTTTGGCACTATTTATAGGCCCCACTGTACTATTTTAACTAACTTTTACCTTTATCTACAATACTTTCAGTAATAATTTTTCAGTTTCAGCAAAATAAGCAGTATCCAAACGCACCCTGAGTGTAAATTAATTTTATCTTTACTTGGTAAAATTCTAGGTAGGTACTAATACAAGTTGCTGGTTTTGCATGTGACTTGACTGCATTAGGATTCAATTTTTTCCGGTTCTTGACAAAGCTTGAATTGACATGATCTATATTTAGCTCGACAATAATAACAACGAACTAACATCACGTGAAATTTGGTTGGGTTTGATTGCTACAAGCATGATATTGTAGATTATGTGGATTGAATTGGATAAGTATACTATATAAACACGTTAATACTTACATTAATATTGAGTGTTGGCTAGGTTGGATGAGAATTAAGCTATATAAATGATTACGATATACTTAATTAATCTTTTTTGGATACTAATGCAAATATAGCTAGTACTCTCATAGGTTACTTATTCAAAATTAGTAGAATTTGCTTGTGGTTATGCATAAATAAAAGGCAAAAAATATAGGTTAGGCTCTTATTTAAACTTGGAAGAAAGCGACTCTTACAAAAAAAATAAAATTAGAATCAGAAGAACTGTTTAGTAGACCTGAATTTTAAGTTTTGGACAACTGAAAGGAATCTTTATTATCACTTATTAGCTTATTTAAAAATGAGATGAAGAATTTATAATGGGCTTCAGTGAATAAGAAAAGAAAAAAAATGAATTTATTAAAAAAATAAGTACGTGGAAAAAGAAGAATGGTCTTCCATAGAATGACATGCCTCAGTGTCCTTTTTTCCTTCTCTCCATGGTCAAGATCAGTCTTTAAAAGACCTCTCCACAAGACTCACAGTCACAGATACACTTCCATTCAGAAACACAACCTTCACTCCTATCATTTGCACCCTCATTCATTCATTCTACCTATAACTCTTTCTTTCTTTCTTTCAACATTTTTTTTTTTTCACTTTCATTCTAGCAATGTCCACCTCCAAAACCTTGGATAAACCCTTCCAAGGATATGAAGCAGCTAGTAGCCAAGTTCAGAATGGTTTTGCTCTAATCCAACGTAACACATCACCATCTCAACCTGGTGAAAGAAGAGGCAGAAGGAAGCAAGCTGAGCCAGGAAGGTTTCTTGGAGTTAGGAGGAGGCCATGGGGTAGATATGCTGCTGAAATTAGAGACCCAACAACTAAAGAAAGACACTGGCTTGGCACATTTGACACTGCTCAAGAAGCAGCTCTTGCTTATGACAGAGCTGCCTTATCCATGAAAGGCACACAAGCAAGAACCAACTTCATATACTCTGACAACACTACCTTCCACTCTCTTCTGACTTCATTTGATGTTCAAGCAGTCGTACCAACATCTTCACAGTTCCTCACTACTAGTACTACTACTACTCACACCAAACAACCCACCAATATTCATCAGAGTAGTACTCCACCGAAGCTTAACAATTTTACTCATAGTGAGAGTGAGACCTCTACCCAATTGAATAACAACACGTGGGCAGATACAGAAACTTCATATGGGGTAGGGGTAGCAGATGATAATAGCTTCTTCTTTTCTAATGAGTCTAACTCAGGCTATTTGGGATGCATAGTTCCTGACAATTGCTTGAGACCTTCTTCAAATCCCACCTCTACAAACTCCAAATATAGCAACTTCACTACTTCAAATGACTCAGTCAACACAAATTCCATTGAAATTCAATCACATTGTGACAGTCATACACTTCCTTTTGACTTAGTGAATGTGCCAGCTGCTGCTGCAACAGCCTCAAATTACCCTGGAGATTTTTCTTGCCTTGATGAACTCAATCACGGTTTTTGGGATATTCACCAGTCATGGGAGTCAAATTCCAGTGAACTTTCAGCCATGGTCAACAACCCATTGATGGTGGAAGATGGGTGCATGGGAGCTTTGTATCCAATCATTGACAATCCAAGTTATGGGCTAATAATGCCTCAGGCTGTAGCTTCTTCAACCACTTGCTCTCCATCAGTTTCTCCTTACAGTGATGTAGTTGACTTGGGCTATTCACTCTTCTGAGTTCTGGTTCGTTATGTTAGTCATTCTACTTAAGTGCACCTTTTTTCTTTTTTGTGGTTTTTCTTGCAACTCTCTCTTCCACTGTAATTACACTAAAAACTTCCATACTTGAGCAAGAAAGAGAGATCTGGTGAATTAATGTCCATTTTGGTTCTACGAGTATTGAATGAAAGTTGTTTGGAAATCTTTGTTTTTTCAGACACCAATCATGATATGATATCTATTTTAATATAGTCTATGAGTCTATCTTGCTCCTTATAACATACATGAACATTAACTGCATGATGTCTTTTACTCTTTCTGGTTAATGTTAGCCCTACAACCCTAACCTCTCCTAAAATGCATGCAATGCAAGCACACTGGACGAAGTTGAGTGATATATAAATCAGTAACAAGCTAAAAGCTAACAAGTCCATTGCAGTGCTTGAACAGTTCACAGTTTCCTTGATAATGACTTGTGGGTTGGTGAAAGGTTATGTGTTCCAATAGTCGCTGACCTATTGAGACCAAAAGCTCCAACTGTCAAGATTGCTGGATGAGTATGTTAAGCTTAATGGGTGTGCGAAATTGGGGTTGCCTAGGATCCACACAGGAAAATATAGGAGGTGAGGGTTGCATTAGGTTTTGATTTCAACTCGCCAATTTCAAGATAAGGAAGATCACACCCTATCTATACTTTCGGAACAAAA
Source organism: Quercus robur (assembly GCF_932294415.1). Classification (NCBI taxonomy): domain Eukaryota; kingdom Viridiplantae; phylum Streptophyta; class Magnoliopsida; order Fagales; family Fagaceae; genus Quercus; species Quercus robur. The sequence continues at coordinate 47,228,351 of NC_065539.1, read as the reverse complement.
AGGTCACAAGGGTACAAAACACTATTACTGGATGTGTACGTACAGAGAAGTCGGTGCCAAAATTTATCATGACAGGATCATACTCAATTATTTACTCGAGACCAGTTAGACCCATTTACCAATTTAATTGACTGATATGATTAAATTTGAATATTGAAAATTAAGCATCGGTTTCCAAAGTCCTGGCAAAGAAGTCAAACATGCAGTATCTTCTCATTTATTCTGAGAAAGTTTATAAACACATAAAAATTGACCCAAAAAAAAAATGCATATCTTACTTATGAGATGGATGAGTAATGGTAGGTAAAAAAAATGATGTCAGTGATAGGTCCATATAAGAAATAGAAAAAGTTTACCAACTTAATTATTTTGTGTCCATAGTATTGCTCATTTATTTTTATTGGTATGAATATACATAATGATGGGTTTGAGATAAATATAATTTATTGCTGATTTGCCGTGGTCTTTGTGGTCTGCAGGCATGATTACAAATGATGGTCTACAGAAGTTGTGATAGCTAAAGGCTAATTAACCAACGTTCTAGCAGGAGGGCGCGTAAAACAGGTTAAAAGAATAAATTTTTTTAAAAAAAATGGAAATTAAAAGAAGCACTTAAAAGAAAATGGAAAAGAAACTAATAAAGGGAAAACTAAAGCATGAGAACTAGCTCCAAGCATATAGCAATTATGCATCCAACCATTTCACCCCAGACCATAAAACCGACAATATCTGACACTCCAAAATAACCAAAATCACCATGTATGAGAAAGCAATCTATATATACCAAGAAGAGCATGACCTAATTGCCATCATCATTAACTTTATTTTTCTTCATGATGTAATAAACGAGATTTGTGCACATTCATTCAAGTCAATCTTCAGGCTGTGATTTATCTGATTTTGTTGTGCATGCCACATCTGAATCAGAAGGTAAAAATGATGTTTTTTAGACCATTATCTTCTCTTCAATTATGTGTGTGCGCACCAAGAGCCTTGCAGCTCAATTGGCACTTTGCAGCATTTCAAACGGATTCAAATACCCTCTTTCCCAATTATCAAATTATTTGAAAAATAAAAATAAATAAATAAAAAGTGTATGTGCAAGAGAGCGAGGGTACTTTCCCAGTTTACCTGAGGTTCAGCATTCATAAGCAAAGCTGACAGGACGCAATAAGGATAATCTCATTTATAAATGGAGGAATATGAGGGAACAATTATTACACATTCGAGAATATTTCTTCATATATTTGTATTTCACAATAAACTTATCAAGAACCAAGTCAAGCATTTTAAATGTCACAACATGATTTTGTATCTGATTCCATATAAGGTAGCAGTCTGGTGCTTCCTTGGGTGTCTCTTGATGATAAACCCTAGACAAAAAGTGGGGGAACAATAATACCTTCAAATTCCTTTCTAACTGGAATTGGAAGCTTGTTCCCAACATCAAAGTACAAAAAAAGAGAGACATGGACACACTGTGGTACACACCTTTTTCATTTCGAAAAAGATTGGATAAAATAAAACACAACAAACTCCAAAAAAATTGGAGCAATGGACACATATTTTGCCTAATGGAATTGAGGATTCTTTCGTGGTTATTTGGAAGCAAGGTGGAATGCTATATGGGGTATGCTAAACTTTTGAAGGTTGGCCATGGTTTATTCAAGATGTAGGAAATGGCCATATAAAGACTATATGAACATGGAGAGAATTAAAGCTGCTGTGTGCTAGATCTGAACCGTGGAACATTGGTAACTGAGAAATGGACCTCTTTTTGAGGACTTCCACCAAAAAAATTGATGTTTTGGCTCATGAAATTTGATAAAAAGGAGTGGGGACAAAAAAAGAAAAGAAAAGGAATGACTTGATGCTGCTTAGTTTGAAGTACGGGGCTCTGTGCTGCCATTGCTGCTACCAGATGAAGGGCCAGAACCCGGAGCCGACTGTTGTACAGTTGAATGAGGAGTAGGTCCACCCTGTGAAAAGGTTGAACCAATTGATCCACTCGATGTGCTCATTGAGGAGGACATTCTAGATGAAACAGAGTCCTTGCTGGATCCTGAAATAAGTTCTGGCCGCAACTCTGAAGATGAAGAGGATGGGGCAAGTGTACCAATTGAAGATCCCACAGGGTAAGGTGCGACTGGCACATCAGTAAGGGAAGATGCAGATGGACTGTAGCTTAATGTCCCCACTGGGTGATCAAATTTGCATGCAGCCCCAAACTTGCAAACTCCACGTTGTGCATAATGAGTGCAAGGTGGTGCACCCTGATTATTAAATAACGATATCAGAACAATAAACCGGTTAGCCACTCAAGATACAAAGAAGCACATAACATATAACACTTCACAGGAAATTATTGGTTGATAAATGCCCATTAAATTCTTGATAGCCAACATATGAAGGGCAGGAATACAAAGAGGATGGCTGAAGACAAAACATTCGACAGCTGCTATCAACACAGAGGTATGAAGATAGAATCTAAAGCATGGGAAAAACTTACAAAGAAACAACAAATGACAGCATAAATAATATATTAAACCATAGAAGGTAAATGCAATAATTTTTTTGTGATAAAAATAGTCTTTCTCAAAAATACACAAATTTGGAAGTGTCAAATTATTCAACTAGCAAAAATCTTTTGGCATTGTACTAGAGACCAAAGATCAAATCTCTCCCAGGGATGGAATGAAGGAATGGGAAGGGCCCATCTCCCGCTAAATAACCCACCCATAGGTTAACCCCCAACACCCCCCCCCCCCCCCCCCCCTCTCTTCAAATCCCTCCCTTAAAACACATACAAACTGGACTGTGTGCTGACACACAATTAGACAAACACATTGTGTAGAGTCCATGCTACTAGTTTAGTAGATAGCACAAATGCAACTGATAAAGTGCACAACTTCATAACCATACTTAATCGGTAATTTAAACACTATAGACCCTCAGCCACAATGCATTTTCATGGGGATTGATAGAAACTTTGTTTCACATCTTACAAATCTAAATAGACTGACAACTGATGTGCGCATGACCTGCCATTTGAAAATGAACAGACATGATATATTAACAAAAACCTAGATATTTTCATGCATGTTAGACACCAAAAAATCTTTAGTTTTATCCTCTTCAGACTATTTTAGATCAAGGGGACCTTCACAGTAGAAAGAGAGCTGTCTATCTGAAAGAAGCAGCTTTAGGATTAATAGATATGTGGACAATCAAGAAAGGCACATATTTCCATGCGTAAAAGGCACCAAAAAGATATTTTAGTTTCTGTCATCTTGAATTATAGAAACAAGGGATGATAGTAGAAAGTACAAGCATAATATATCTGATTAGCCAAAAGAGTCTATAATCGGAATTCATAACTCCACAGAATGCTCCTTTCCAATAAAACCTCTCATAAGAAACAGTACACCTCCTATCTCCCCAACATCAGTGGCACAAGACGATCCAGACCAACCATTGATATTTTCCAACCATGTAGATCACATGTAACAGAAAATCATCTAGATTTAATGATTTCAAATGTTAAAACCCTGATCATGTTTTGCAAGTTCAACACATTTAATCAGGCCAAATTTTATATGGTTGACATTAGATATTAGTCCAATAATATTTAATTGATATCGATGTGTCAAGATGAGAGTGAGTACTGAGGCTTTCTTGAAGAGTTAACTAGAGAGGTGACAAGTCTATGACCCTGAACAAAAAGGACTGAAAACAACATGGGCCAACCCCATGGGTTTTAGGCTTTGGCAGGAGAGAATAAGATGATGAAACAAATGTCAATATTATATGTAAAATTGTTTCATGATTGTTTGCTATTGTTTTTTAAGTTCTTCCTCATCAGAAATTTCCACAGTATGAAGTATACTTTCACCCAATAAGCTACCTCATTCATTTCAGAAGTTGCTGAGATTTTCTTGTCCCATACATTTGATGTGATTGAGTACTAGAAAGACAGTGAGCCTAAGTTTTTCAGTTGGACAAATCAATATCCATAAACTTAGAATCCTTTTTCTTTTTTTTTATGAGTATAACCTTAGAATGCTTACATCACAGAGATTCTTAACACTCATCAATCTCAAGTTAAAAAAAATATGATATCAGTTTATCATGATATAAACTAAAGTACTAGGTTCAATTTTCGATATCTGAAATTTGCACTATCAAAAACTAAAGTAGCAACCTAATAGTATGCTTATTTTTCAATTTCTCTACAAATTAGAAGTATATGTCTGTCTGTGTGGGTGTGTGTGTGTATAAAAACCACAAATTATTTTAAACATCCCAGCTTCATAGATTATCCAAAAATGAAGAAAGCGAAATTACTAATTTACAATAGACACAACAAGGAATCCTGAGAGCGAAATCACAATATATTAATAGTACGGTAATTTAGAAACAAAGAGAACGTTCTTCAACCACATAATGGCAACAGGCCCAATACAAGTAAACAGGTTGATTTTTGGGTCAAACAAGTAAATCACATTCCAACTCAAATAATGTTTGACACACCATTCATTATAGAGAAAAAAGGGAAAAACATCTAACTTGGATTTAACAAAATAGCCTTTACAATTATAATGTTATTGAACATGATGTAGTAAAATAAAAATGGATTGAATTCACATAAATCATCTTCCCTAGCTACCAACGGTATCCATGGGAAAAAAAATAAAAAAAATAAAGAAGAAGAAGAAGAGGGGCGGGGGGTTTAGCCGTGATGTTATCCCTAGCTTCCCCACAAATTCCTATTACTGGGATGATGACACAAAAAGTGGGCAAAGGACATTAGTTGTCAAGGGGAAAGGGAAGGGCATGAGCCCCAGTCATTAGGTTGATATAAGAGGAATGCAAAGACTGGATGAAAGAACCATTCTAAGCATCCTTAAACTTATGCATAATCACTTATAACACACCTCATGCAAACATATAGAACACAGTTGCTCCAACCTCAATCCATGATAGTGATGTACTCTTTCTCAGAGAATTTCATCAATTAATATTCTCATGTAGTTTAATATAGTGAAAGCAAAAGAATTCTCATGAAAAGGAAAGGGGGGGGGGGGGGGGGGGGTACTAAAAGCCTAAAACTTGTTATACCAAAAAGATGACCTTCTATCCTATATACTGTACAATAATGTGAAGCAACTATCTCCCCCATTAGTAGATGTTACATCCTTTATTCCTCAGCATGTAGCGGTGACAGCAAAAAACAGAAGGATTTAGATACACAAAAAATAGGAATGAACTTCAAATATTTGGCATCCACATCATCCCTTCGTGCCTCAGCAAAATTTTACAACAGAGTAAATTCTAGATCAGATTGATCATAATTTGATTTAAAGAAAGGATATCCATATGATACTTTAAGTTGGTGCGTCTACAAGATAGCCTATGCTTGAAATGCAAAATATTTCCTGAAGGAATCAGCGATAGGCCAGATTCTAGATGAACTACAAATTTCTCAACAACCATTAAGTCGAGTCCACCAAAACTGGATCTCAAGGAATAGAAACAAAAGGCCATAGGTTTAAAGGTTTAAATAAACAAAGAAATAAATAAATGAGACATAAAACTGAATTTGACTTAGACAATGGTAGATCAAGATGAAACTGGAAAAAATTTCAAGAATGTTAAGGAAACAAAAGGCAATCAAATGAAACCATCATACTGTTATCACAACGGCCATGATGATTTATGCATAAATGCAAGGTAAATTTGATGCTTTAATTCTACCATTAGCTCTAAATAATCAAGCACTAGCATTAGGAGCTAATGGCATGGAAGACATATATCTCAATGAATAGTGTGCATTAACAGTTAAAGAAGAGCGAATACCAAAATTATTACTGAAAATCTAGACTCAAAATAGGTGATGGCAAGGGAATCACAAGGGACCAAATGACCCAGCCCACACTATGGCCAGTCATATAGGCACATGAGGATGACATGGACCTGAGTGCTCAGGGCTGACAAAATTTTGGGCTGGATAATAATCAGTGCTCAGATGAGAGAACCCACATTACAGCCAATCATATAGGTACATAGTTATGACCAGGGCTTGAATGTTTAGAGCTGCATAGGGCACATGTCACATACACTCGATGACGAGCACACACACCCAAAGCATATGCATGACATTTATAGGCCATCATTCATACTCTTCTATATTTGAAAGAGCAACACAATGCGCTATCATTGTCAAGTCACAAAAATGCAATGACTAAAAACAAGAAGAGGGTTCAAATTGTGGGGAAAATAAGATGGGCAGAAATGTATAGCTACACTAACAAACATAGGATTGGCTTGAGGCATTCAGTAGAAGTTAAAAAATTAACTTCAATACCTCATATGAACTCTAACTAATGCTAATATATTATGGAATTAGTCTCTTTTTTTTTTTTTTTAAGTGCCTGCTTCATGAGGAAAAAAATTTATTTTACAGTTTTAAGTAAAACAAACCACCATATTCCCTAATTAAAAAGCAGAACAATGCAAAGGGGTTGTAAAAGATGCTTACAGGACGCAGAGGAAGACCCAAGGGGCTAAGAGCGACATTTGTTTTTGGTGCAATAAATTCTGTTGGGTGATGATATCTACATGAGGAACCAAATTTACAATCCCCCGTTCTCATGTAATACGGACAATCTTGTTGGCCAGGTCTTTCTGGAAATGGGTGTTCCTTTTGGCTACCGCTTGAAGGACCAACAGAAGATGGTAGAGGTAGATAAGTATAGGCAGTTGCTGTTGGTGACAGCTGTGTTATCCCATAGAACTGCCCTGAACCAACAGCGGACTGAGTACTAGGGGAGGGTACTGGACTCATGGGGGGTGCCTGCACCAGGTGATTAACAGCTTCAATAAAATGCACATAGTTTGACAACTTAGTTAAGGAAGCTTTACCTACCGGATAATGACTCCAACCAGGAAAGGGAACCATGCTTGGTGAAACAATCATGGGAGGATAAGGATTTTGAACATATGAGCCCGATAGCAGAGGAGGCCTTGCAAGGACTACTCCATACTGTTGCGATGAAGACTGACCAGATTGATACAATGTTGGAGCATGAACTGGTGTAGGCACAGCTGCAACCTGGGGTGCTAATGATGAAACTGCTTGTAAGCCAGCCGGTTGTGGATGATGGAATTTACAAGTTGCACCAAACTTACACTGCCCGGTTTTTACATAATAGGAACACTCTTTTTCACCCTGTGTTTCGTTAAGTTCATGTTCAGTTCAAACTTAAGTGCACATCAAGAAAATGTATTCCAATATGAACCCAAAAAGAAAATGACAAACTAAACATAAATGTGAAGAAATACACACCAGACGTAATGGATATCCAAAATAATTTAGTGACACAGGGGTGACAGATTCTCCTCCCTGCCGAGGATGGTGGTATTTACAGGAAGCACCAAATTTACATGTCCCCGTCCTCATATAATACTGCAAATCAAGTAAAACCAGCACAGTCAATTCAATGTGTACTCACTGACTATCAAACCAAACGCAGAACACCAAAACTGTAACAGTCCATCACATCAACTCAGTGAATGTACATTGTCCAATATCAACCATTCATGTCACACCCAATTCACGAAATCAATCAAACAACCAAATTACAACAAGTACCTGGCACACTGGCTGCCCCGCTCGCTCTGGGTACTCCCCTCCACCGGCTCTGGCAGCTCCTATAACCTGACCCCATTACACACACACCCCACATCAATCAAATTCAAACAAAACCCACATTAGATCTTACATAACCAACTTCAACCACTCAAAAATTCAATCACTTTCACACTAATTACACTAACCCAAGTGATCAAATCCAAACATAAACCCACCCGAATGATCACATTAAGAAAAAACCAAACCAAACCAACCAAAAAAACACTTCCCAAATTAAGCCCTAACTTCTCACACAAACAAACAAACGGGGAATCCATAAAAAAAAAATTAAATTTTTACAAAATTCATTCATTTATTTAATGAAATTACCGCGGCACGGTCACGGGGATGATTGAAACGACACCGTGCGCCGTAGCCACAAAACCCGGTTCTCAAATAGTAGATACAATCCGCCTCGTCGGGTCGCTCCGGATACGATTCGGTTCCACCACCACCACCACCTCCCAATCCCAATTGCCACATAGGCTCTACATACATACATACATTCATTCACCACAACACACCAAATATAAACGATCAAAAAGACCACACAAACTTGAAACGCAGGGGGGTTTCGAATAAAACGACAAGTCTCGAAAATTTTTCTTTTTGAAAAATGCAAGTGGTTCTGGCTTACCTTCGAGCCCGGTTTCGGTTCCCGGAGCGGTCCATTCCGGTGACGGATCGGGCTGTGGGCCATCACTGTGGCGACCGTACCGCTCCATTGTACGGTCTCCGATGTGGTACTGATTGTAAAGGATTTTGTTTAAGAATGTTCTGTCTGTACAAACAAACAAACCAATAAGCTCTTCTGGGTTTTTGCTCTCCGATCAAATGGAGATATCAGAGAGATTGAGAGAAAGAGACAGTGTTTGGATTTCTGGGTTTTTTTTTCTCTTTCTTTGTTTTTCTCTCTCACTATAACTCACTGTTCACACACACACACACACACACACTCTCTCTCACTGTGTCTTTCTTTGTTTCGGTTTTGGTTTTTTTGGGTTTGGGTTTGTTTGGGTTTCTCTCTCTCTCTCTCCACTTTCTCTCTCTTTCTCTTTCTCTCACTCACTCTCTTTCAGTTTTCAAAGTGTTTGTTTTTTGATCTTTCTCTGAAGAGAGAGAGAGAGAGAGGTTCTTTTTATTTTATTTTTTATTTTTTTTTTTAATGGGTCTGGTGGTTTATGTACGCGCCAAACATAGAGAGATTTTACTTTTCTTTTTTCCTAAATTATTATTATTATTTTTTTTTTATAAGTTCCTAAATTATTTCCTATTTTTAAGGTTAAGGAAGAGTAATATATTACTACTACTACGTTAGTTTAATTAATGTAAGAGTTTTAGTTTGGATTAATAAATTAAGGGTCTTTTTATTTTTAGAAATATTTTTTCGAAAATTGAAAAAGCTGTCATTACTTTTTCAATTTTTAAGAAAATTTTTTCTAAAAATGGAAATTAATGTGTGTCCTTAGGGCACACATTAATAAAATTCATAAATTAAATGCCTGAGTAACTAACTATTTTAATTTTGTAATGTCGAGAAAGGGCACGCATTAATAAAATCCATAAATTAAATGTCTGAGTAACTAACTGTTTTAATTTTGTAATGACGAGAATGCCCTTGAGTTTTAACAGATTTGAGTTGAACTGAAGGACAAGGTGGTAGTGATCGTAGAATGTGGGATATGACTAAGGTTGTCCTTTTTGGTCAGAGTCATTACCTGAAAGATAATGATGTGATTAATCAAGTTAAAAACTAAATTCATCTGTGGCTGATCATGGAGGTACCGATTTAAAAGTGCTGAATTGGATTGTTTTAGTGCTTTTACTTGCGTAAGTTTTAGGACAAGATACTGATTAGTAGTTGTATTAAGACACGTATTGTACTTATATGTTACGTTACTAGATACAAGTCAAATCGTTTCTATATTTATTTTTTTATATACGTGGTATGCAAAATGATTTTTCTTCTTAAATTTTGGTAAACAATTTTAGATTTGTTGTTTTGAAAAATATTATGTTACTACTTACTACAGAAGATTTTTTTTTTTTAATATCCATATATTATGTTATTTGAAATAGTATTAATTGCAGGCATTAACATGTAAGTTTGTAAAGCAACAAAATATAGAACTGACATGTGGTTATTCTAAAAAACGTATTCTTGTATTGCATCATTAGACACAATTCAAATTGCTTTTATATTTTTATATGGGGCATGCAAAATGGATTTTTCTTAAATTTTGGTTAACTGATTTTGTTTTCCATTTTGAAAAATATTTACGTAAATTCAAAAGATTAATTAAAATATTCATATATTTATGCCATTGAAATGACATTAATTACATTCATTGACATGTTAGTTTGTAAAGCAACAAGATACATAATCTACACACAGTTATTTTAGGACACATATTGTGTCAATGTTGGGTCACTTGACACAAGTCAAATCTCTTTTATTTTTCTATTGCATCACGGTCCATTCCGGTGACAGATAGAGCCGTCCATTAGGAACATTTATTTTTCTTAAATTTTGGTAAACTATTTTAGTTTTTAGTTTTGAAAAATATTAATATTATTACGAATTTTAATATAAAAGCTTTAAAACTAACATGTTAATAAACATGATTGATGTCATTTTAACTACATAATAATTTTTTTTTTAAATTACTTAATTAGTGGTATATCATTTTGTAAAATTTATGTAGTGAAATTTATAATATTTTTACTATCACTCTTTAAACATAAGATTACAATAATCGAGATTTTATCTATTGATGGTTTTGCATTAAACTATATGATCCTAATCAATCACATTATCTTACTTTGACTAACGTCTAGACTATATTGATCTACTGGTTTTATGATAAATTTCTTTGGATTTGGAATATAAATGATGTTCATTTATGGTAAAAAAAGAAGGTAAATACTATATTTTTATTTCCTTTTCCTAGTAGGGTTTTTCCTTTTTAATGAAAGCTGGCACAAACTATATTAAGTTGGAATCTAACATTCAAATAATAAAAAGATGTATGAGATTATATTCCAGTACCTATAAAGTAGAAGACAAAACTAAAGTAGTCATAAAGACGTGAGGTTAAGAGAAAGAAAATCTATAATTAAATCAATTAAGACTTAAAAGAGCTTTGTGATATATTTTCAGGCAAATGAATCTATACTTGTCAAGCTTTTTCTTAGATCATTTATCTGTAGTAAGAAAAAAGTTCAAAACAAACACGTGACTATGTTTAACTTTTCCTCAAACATGTATTTCATACTGCAAACCTTGTAGCTAGCTACTATTACAGTCAATAAATTAACTTTAGTAAAATAGACCTGTATTCTAAAAGTAGTTTTATTAATTTTCACAATGTTTTCATATTGTATTTACTACATAACATTATTACCTTTCCTATCTAGTATATATCATGTCTCAATTGTTAATTTCTACTTAGTTGCACACACTTTAGTTGGGAGAGCAATGGCAAAAAGTTTTGTAACTGAATTAGCACCTCCCCATGTACAAAGTGTTTGGGGGTCTAGGGGAAAAGGGTTCGAGCTATAGAGTTAGTAGCATGTTGTGATTATTTCTAAAAAAAAAAAAAAAAAATTGAGAGAGCAATGCTTTATTTTCTTTTATTAGTATGAATGGAGTCAGTTTCTCTTGACATCAATTGTATTTTTATTTTTGATTTATTAGCTATGAAATAAAAGCCAAGCGGTGTTGTTTCTCAAAAGAAAAAAAAAAAAGAAAAAGATTTTACTTCTGAACAAATGGAAATAGTTTTATCCGTATAAATATTTAAATTATTGATTTTATTTATCAATTATACTTATCACCTAGGACAAATATTAATACATTATATTTGGGTGGGGGGGAGGACGCGGGGGCGCTAATACTAATACCATCCTCTTCTGAGACCCTAGGCAAAAATCAATGATAGAAGAGATGAGGATCTTTCTTGAACAAATACACAGAATAGCTCATTTAGTTATATTTTGGGCAACAAAATTTTCTTTCCTAAATGCATGAGCTAATCATTAAAGGATTTAGACATAGTCTTAGCAATAATATTTATAATGGACCAATGAGAAGAAGTCACAAAGTTTTGAAGTTGTTGGAACACATCTAGAGTGTCTTCTTCACAAATTACATGTGTGATAACCAATTTTGTTGTCTTTTCTGCTGCTCATGATTTCTTTTTAAAAAAAAAAAAATTATAGTGTAAATTATCAAAATGTTGCATTACCTATTAATATAAATATATATATATATATATTTATTTATTTATATATATGATAATTAGTCAATTTGCACTAACAATGACAAACACTAGAAAATATGATTTATAGTTTATAGAATGAAATTGGTTCTAAAAAAGTTTTGAAATATTAAAAATTATTAACATTTTATGAAATCAATTCTCTTTCCCGTTATATGGCTTGATATTTCTTGAAAAATATTCTAAGCATCCCAAAAAAAAAAAACCCAAGTAATAAAGAAAGTTGAGGACCTAATGTATACCATTTTATTGAAAGCATTGAAATATTTAAATCCAATGACACTCTCATCATGTGCTTGTCATGAGCTTTCGTTGTAACTCTTGAATATGGTATATTTGATATTTTTAAACAAAAGTACTAAATCTACATATAGGAAAAAAAAAATACAAAATTATTTTTCAAAAGTAATATAGAAATAGGTATAGTCATACATTGTATAATATTTCAATGAATTTGGTCATTCTAACACATACAGTGCTTTTTTTTAAGTTCATAGAGCTATAGCATCATAGTAATTTAAAATTTAGAATCTTTCCAAATAAGACTATTGATTTGTTTGGATATCCGACAAAAATAAAAATTTTAAATTTTTGTATTTTTTTGGTTTTTTAGTATGCAACATTTCAACTTTTGAACGTGGTTGGACTTGCAACCCAAGAGTTCATTTGTTTTCACATGATTAGGTTGAGCAACTTTACTTGTTTGATTTTGACCAACGACTAAGATGGTAACCAACCATCATAGAATATAATAAGCATAAAAATTTGAATGACAAATGACCAAGACAACCAAAAAAAAAAAACTTAACAATCACAAAATTCCTTTAACCATTGTATTAGAAAAATTAAGTGAAACAATTGTAGTTTAGTAATTGAAGTCATTCTAATTTTTTTTTTTTTTTTTTTTTGGAGAAACAAGTCATTCTAATTTAAGATTGGTTTGGTAAACATGTCAATGAGTATGATATATCAATGCACTTTTTTTTTTCTTTCTTTTTTTAAAATACTAAATGCTTATATATCAATATACAATAGAGAGTTCAATAAAAAAATATAAACAATAAAGAGAAATATATTCTTAGCCCTTACTTTGTTAAATCAGAATTTTGTCAACATCTTAAGCATGCACCAACTATGAACTAACAAAGCATGGAGAACAACAGTCTTTTCCCTCTAAGAGACTTTGGACCCCACTTTTTTGGGTGAGCCAACCAGAAACTGACACGTAAGCATCAAACCTCTGGTTGCCCTCTTTTATTTTCTATATTTTTTTTTTCTCTAAGCAAATCATATAGCGCGTGACCACGTGCCAATAAATGAATTATAACCATATTCCCAACCGTATTGGAAAGAATGTGATTCCCACTCTCCATAACTGCGCGTGAGAACACCATTTAGAAAGTTTAGCAAAAGAATCAACGGCTATTAGGAATTACGTGTACGAAATGGACGGGTGAGATTCGTCACATGTCAGCATTGGATGTACAGAACCGAGGTAGGAAGAAAAACAAGATACTAGTTGTGAAGTAGGTGAGGAGTACGGGTTCATAATTGTGGTAAAACGAGTGACCGGGTGTAGCCGGTTGGTCGAGGGTGTGAATGGAGAGGGAGTAAACCGGTTGAAGAGGTCATCAGGTGGAAAGTGAATTTGTTTGACTTGGACAAGTTTTGGCCACAACCACAAGTGGCACTTTTTAAGATTTGCTACAATTGGTCTGTTTTTGGACTCTAGTTTCCGTTTCGACCCAAATGTCGGCCGAGTTTTTTTTGTGGATTTCGTTTCGTTTCTGCGTTTTTTTTTTTTTATTTTATTTTTTTTTTTAATTCCATTTTTTTCCAGGTTCAAAGAATTACCGAATAAGTCGCGCACGAGAAATTATTAGATCCATTGAATGACCGTTGAAGTAATCCTTACTGGTACTTCTAACTAAAAGGAGCAATCTTGTGAGTTTCAATTAACTCAATTAGCAAAGTTTTTTATGGTTGAATAAGAGATCTAAAGTTCAATTCTGCTTACACCAAAAACTGATTAGTGTCTTGATTTGATGATAAATAGTTATCATCAAGAGCGGACGTCATAAGTTACAACTAAAAAAAAAACAATCTTAGTTTCACATAAAATGCCACAATTTTCATTACAACTATCCTATATGTCAAACTATGACAGACTGTCTATTACTTTCACATGGATCTGTCATTTTTTTCTTCATTACTCACAATTTACTAGGTGGATAGTTATGGTACAAATTGTGGCATTTTTTGTAGCCTTAGAATTTTTGGACGGAAAAAGTTGTCACTTATGCAAATATGACATCATTTAGTTTATTTTTTTATTTTTTTATTTCTTACGTTGATTAGGAAGCTGACTCGTACATTTACACAAGTGGAATTATTTCATTGGTTGGGATGACTACTTCAGCAGTCCTTCCAATAGACCTAATAATTTCTCGTAATTTAGGATAAGGTATATATGCTGCATCTAATACGTGCACCATGTCTAGCATGTGGGTTCTACTAGTGTGTGGTACTCACATGCGGTAAGAGACATGTAGCATACAGCTAATGTCGTCTATTATTTTTCGTAAATTAGAACCACTTATTTATTTTTGTTGATAAAATTAGACCACCTTATGTTAATTAGGAAGCTGACTCGCACATTTACACAAGTGGTATTATTTCATTGGTTGGGATGACTACTTCAGCAGTCCTTCCAATAGACCTAATAATTTCTCGTAATTTAGGATAAGGTATATATGCTGCATCTAATACGTGCACCATGTCTAGCATGTGGGTTCTATTGGTGTGTGGTACTCACATGTGGTAAGAGACATGTAGCAAACAGCTGATGTCGTCTATTATTTTTCGTAAATTAGAACCACTTATGTATTTTTGTTGATAAAATTAGACCACCTTCTTTAAGGGAAAAATGACACTCTCCCAAATGTTTATGTAAATAATAATTTTATTGAGTTTTGTATAAATGCAAATGGTAAATTCATGCTTTATTCGAGGCTTCCAAATGGTCCAAGGGAGATGTGTACAATTGAAATTTCTCCTCTCTCATTATAACTATTGAATTTTATTATTATTTTTTTTTAAATAAGTTTTTTACTTTTCTTTTAGGGCCTGTTTGGTTGAGGGAACGAAAAAAGTGGGAGAATAGAAAATAGGAAATGGAAAAATTGAAGGATAGAAGGGATTTTTGTTTCCCTCATTTGTATTTAGTTGGGGGGTGGAAAAGTGGAGAGATGGAAAACTCATATATTTGGTTGAGAAGAAAATATGAGGATATAAAATATGTTTGGTCTAAATTTACTCTTATACCCTAATTTCATTATCTGTATATATTAAGAGAATTCAGAAAGTTAGTTATTACTTTTTTTCCTGTCAAAAATACCCCTAAATTAATTAACCAACAACTTAAAAATGAGGTTTGTGGGGCCAAAGAAATTGTGACCCTGACCCATTTTACCTTTAGGGCCCAAGGCCCGAGCCGAGGTGGGATATAGCCGAGGATATACAATAAAAGTCCAAGTAGCCTTGAGACATAGCCGAGGATGACTCTGTCCTCGGCATCCCCAAGGCCCTCCTAAATGTAAGGGTCAGAACGGTATAGGAACAATTTTGGGAGAAACCTAAAATATCCGAGTTGATAGAGAAAGGACCCCTGTATAATATGGCGACAAAGGACAAAGGAAAAACTGCAATTACTGCCATTGAATACTTTGCGTCAGACAGAGCAATATTTTTCAGCTTTTACAATCACCCCCAACCACTTTGAGTATGGGCTGATGGGACAAGTATTAGTCCTGGAAAGTCGAACTTACATGTGGATGTTGGATAAGGGGTGTAGGCTAATATAAAAGGGGAAGTAAGCAGTCCAGAAAAAGGGGCTGGGAAAAAAGGCTAAGAACCAGAGCCTCCCAGACCGTATCGAGGAGAATGACTCTTCGAGCGAACATAGTTTAATTCTGTATGAACACCATGACTGATCACCGTTCGGTGACCAAGGTCTAACCTTTCAAACTCACGCTATACAAATTATATTGTTTGGGCCTTTAACGTGCGAACTCAATATCATTTTGGGATTGTTACGAATTGAGTCCTTACAAGGTTAAAATAGTAAATTGAAAAAAGAAAATTAGTTAATGCTTTTTTTACTGTCAAAAATACCCGTACCTAAAACTTAAAAATGGGGTTAAAATAGTAAATTGACAAAAATAATAAATTCCTACTTCTACGTTGAAATGTTTTCCTGCTTCTAATAAACTCCTACTTTTACGTTGATTTAAATTCCTACTTCTACTCATTAACTCCCTACAAAATAGGATTACTCTTTTGTTAGTTTTAAAACTCCTCCAATCTACAAAACTCACCCCATGTATTCAAATTTTTTTTTTTTACTTCATCACAACGTATTTGTTTCTTTTGTCCTCCTTTTTTTTCAATTTAAAAAAAAAATCATTACACCCTTAGTTTTTTTTTTTTATTTTTTTATTGTGATTGTAAAAAGTAGAAATCTCAAATTATAATAAATGCAAATTATTAATTTTTACCCAAAAACTAGAAGAGCCTCACGCGCGTGCTCAAAAGCTAGTATATAATAAATGCATTTTCTTTGCAATAAAATGTTGCTTATTTATCAATTGAAATAAATAAAATAACATCTTATAAAAATTAAAACATTATACCTATTATATTATTTTTTTTCTTTATCATTATATTTATTATATTTTTTTAATAAAACAGTAGGAAAAAATAGCACAAAGATGGATACTGAACAAGCAAAAATATAAAGAAAAAAACAAGAAAAAAAAAGGATACAACGTAAGAAAAAATACACAAGAAAGCCATGTTAGAAAAAGAAAAGAATAGAGATAACACGAAAAGAACAAGCACAAAAGGACAAAAAAAAAAAAAAAAAAGAGAAAAAATGAAAGAGAGAGATGACGTTGTCTAACGTTAGAAAAAAGGGTCAAATATGTAACTCAAATCAACTACAGTTTTGTCACCTGTGTTTTCTATCCAGATTGTAGATAAAATATTTTGGTGGGCCTGAGATAAAATACTTGGGTCCCACCAAAATCCATCAAACTTTTCACTCCAACCAAACAACCCCAAAATTTATTTTCTCTGCCTTATTTTCTATTCTCTGTTTCACTCCTACCAAATGGATGTACAGGAATGGAAAAATGGGATGATAAAAAATTGAGAGGGATAAAAAAGTTGAGAAATATAAAATATTTTAGTTTTTCCTCATACGCTCTGTTTGTTTCAACATTAATGTTTTCTGGAAAATGGTTCATTTTCCAAAGAGCATTTTCTAGAAATCTATCTTATTTTCCAGTGTTTGGTAACGTCCTTAAAAATGCGCTTGAGAATGTTTTCTGGTGTTTGGTATGTAATTTTTTAAAAATATTTATTGTATAATTTAAAACATGTTTATTATGTAAACTAACTAATATAATCATTATAAATAAAAAACCAAGAATGAATTTGGTTTTCATACTAATTAATCTAAAATTTTGACAATAGATACAATCAAAATTAATTAGTTGTCAAATTTTCATGATCTCTACCACTCATCTTGCTCATATATATAGACAATAACGTACGTACGTACACACACACACACACATATCAACCATTTGTCTACTATGGTCAACCACAAGTTTTCAATATTACTTTAAATTATGTATTTACATAATGTACTGCATAATATATCATCACTACATAGGATCTGCCAACAAAAAATGTATTTGCCAACAAATGCAATTCTCCTAAACAATTATCATTCATTATATAACAATATTATTAGTCCACGGTAAAGATTGTCCCATGTAAAAGCAATTTAGAGCAATATAGGTACTATGTTTAAGATTTTCATCTTTTACTTCTTTCATTCTTTCTTCTTTTTCTTCTATTATTTTTTATTTTATTTTATTTTTTTGCACTTTATGTACGAAAAAGAAGTAACTTCTTCCTGGAATCCATCAAATTGAAAATTTCTTAGAGAGAAAAGAAAATTAAGCTTGAAATTCAAAGCAAAGAATTGAGATTTTGGTAGAGAGGAATGAAATGATTACCGTTGAAAATTTTTCTCCTTTGCAAGTCGGAGCTATTGATCGATTAGTGAAGTAAAGAAAAATCTAATCAAAGAATTGTGTTACAGAGGGGAAGAGAAACATGGAGAAAAGAGAGAAGAGAGACAGTTAAAGAGAGAGATCTATGGGAAGAGGAGAGACCAGAGTTAGTGACGGTGAGGGTGTGGGGAGAGAAAAAGCAAAGGGAAGAGAAAAAAAGTGAGAAAACTTACCATGAGAGAGAAAAGGCGCCAAAAAATTATATTTCTCACGGCTATAGATAAAGATAATATTTATAAAAGATGCAACACATGAGAGAAAGATTGTTTTCCAAATTTTTTTTTTGGAAAACAGCTTATAGAAAATAAGCCTTATTTTTATTAGAGTTTTCCATTGACTAAAGATAGTTTTCCATTGACCAGGTTTTTTTTGTGCTACCAAACACTGGAAAATGTGGAAAACTATCTTTACAGAAGGTTTTCCAGTGAAACAAACAGAGCGATAGTGTTTGATTGGGGTTGTGGAAAATTGGAGAGTTGAAAAAACATTTTGTTTAAATTGAGAAAAAAATTAAGAGGATGAAAAACGTAATTGGTATAAATTTACTTTCACATCCCCATTAGATAAAAAAAAAAAAAAAAAAAAAACCATAACAAGTGGAGAAAAAAAAAAAAAAACCAAGCAGATGAGTAACGTAAAGGACAAAAACTAAATAGGAAAGCAAACCAATGAAAAAAAGAAGGAAAATGACAAACAAAATTGAATCCACTTGAACATTGGTCCATCATAACGTGTTTTTGGGTTCAGTTTTTCTCTCTAGTTTTCTCCTCAATTTAGGAAGAAAATATTTTGGTGAGACATGGGAGAAAACACCCAAACCCCACCAATTTTTCATTCTCCCATTCTCTCTAACCAAATGCCTATAAAATCAAAATTTTCTCCATTTTATGTTCCTCCAACCAAACAGACCCTTAAAGTTGTCACATAAGTTTTGAAAAGCCTATATTTTTTTTCACATCATCATAAGTTGCCAACTACCAACGGCCTCAAAATCTAACCGTGAAGGCAAGCCATGGACTCTAATGAAACCATTTCCATTTTGACAAGGTTGACACCATCTACTGAAGACCCACTTGGTGGCATTATTTGTTTGGAGAGTGTGGTTGTTTGGTAAGCCTTCCTAAATTTATGGTTCCTAGATGAAAACCATATATTGGAATCCTTTGAGGGTAACCCTAATTGCTAACCATATATTGGAATCCTTTGAGGGTAACCCTAATTGCTAGTTAGAGATTTCAAATGTAGAATCTCATGGATTTTATAAAGCCTTAGGAATTACTTAATTAATTACTTGGAATTGAGTTTTAGTTAAATCAACTAAAAAAAAAAAAAATGTAATAAGGGTTGCGTATTTGAATCCTATCTACATTAAAAAAACAATTGGTGTTTTAGATTAATAATTGATAGTGTAGATATCATAATTTTTTTTTTCCTTTTTGGGTTAAAGGATATCATAAATTTTCATAGTGTATATAAATATAACTACACCTATATACTCCTTTTAAAATTTATTACACACTAAGGTCTCACAGTTTGATCCTGGGCCACAACACATGGTCCGTCCTATCTTTTTACTTATTAAAAAAAAAAAAAAAACTCATTTTAAATATTTATCCTAATTTTTTTTTTCTCTTTTTAGTTGAAAAAATATCCATAAAAAAGAGATTGAAAATGTAACTATAATTCAAAATTGAAGATCTGGACCATAGGTGATAGGACGTAAGCAAAAAGTTTAGTGACACTGGGAAACGACGTCGTCTTCCGCGTCCCTGCGGTTGTGCAGTGTCGAAAATCTGTTAAACCCTCTGCAATCTGACGCGAGGGTTCTAGTTTTATCAGAAAGAACTTTCTACTGGTGCCTGGTGGAGTTCAAAAATTCGCTGTATCCACAGAAGGCATAGGCGAGTTTCTTTCTTTCTCACTCCTTGAATTTCAATCTTTCAGAACCCATGTTTTATCATTTCTGCAAAACCATTTTAAATGGTGGTAAACACGTTACTATAGCTCAAACACCAATTCACAAACTGGGTTTTCTTCAAAACCCATCTTTTATCTTTATCTTTGAAATGCAACTACATTTCGAGCACTACAAATCAGCCACCATTTTCAGTCTCATACCACATAAACACACTTGGGTTCTCACAAGAAACTGCTCTATCAGCTTCCAAGTATGTTCATTTCGAAACCCCAGAGAAAGCAGATCCTGTGGTAACTTTTTCAAGAAACATGGGTTCTCTCAAACCCAGATCACAAACCTCGTTAGAAGACTCCCATCAGTGCTTTTATCTGATCCTGATAAAACCCTTTTGCCCAAAGTTGATTTCTTTTCCTCTAAAGGCATTCCAAGCCCTGACCTTGCAAAACTTTTTTCTGGGGCCCCTTTTCTTTTACAAACGAGCTTAGAGAAACAAATTATCCCTTCCTTTGATTTCTTTAAAAATTTGCTTCACTCTGAGGCTAAAGGCCCTTGAAACTATAAAACGATCTCCGGGTTTGCTTCAACGTAATATTGAAACTTGTATGGCACCCAATGTTAATATATTTAGAGAGAATGGAGTGCCTGAGTCGAATATTATTACTCTACTTCAAATGCAGCCAAGAGCATCCTTTGTCAATCCGGTTCTGTTTAGAGAGTTAGTGGAGGAAGTAAAGGAAATGGGGTTCAATCCTTCGACGATGAAGTTTGCCAAGGCATTACATGTGTTGCAGGCTATGAGCAAGTCGACAAGGGAAAGGAAGGTCAATGTTTATCAGAAATGGGGTTTGTCTGGGGATCAGATATGTTTGGCATTTAGAAGAAATACGTGGTGTATGGC
Source organism: Quercus robur (assembly GCF_932294415.1). Lineage (NCBI taxonomy): Eukaryota > Viridiplantae > Streptophyta > Magnoliopsida > Fagales > Fagaceae > Quercus > Quercus robur. The sequence goes on along the minus strand of NC_065539.1, from coordinate 47,207,422 downwards.
AGTGTCTGAGGACAAGATTATGAGGGTAATGGAATTTCTTGTCAACAAGATGGGTATGGAGTCTTTCCATCATAAACAAATACCCCAGTACTTATTTGACATAGTTTGCAAAAGCGATTGATTCCTGGGATTTTGGTTTTTCAAGTTGGATTTTCAAAAGGTTTGGTGAAGAAGGATGCTAAAATGCATTTATTGTTTGTCTGTCCTGAAAAAACATTTCTGTAGAAGTTTGTTGTTATGCCTCATAAGGGGGAAGCTTCTGAGCTGTTGAAGCTATACAAGGAAAAATTAGATTCTTAAAAATGAGAAAAGAATGGCCTTGTCGGATTACTTGCTTTAGTTGAGCTCCAAAATTGCAATTAATACACCTTTTTTTTTTTTTTTTTTTTTTAATTTCTGATGTGAATTCTCTTTTGTTTGTTAATCATTGAAGCTTGAGTTCCAGAACGTGATGCATAATCATTTGCGATGCTATTGTGATCTATTCTTGCTTTATACACAAGCATAACTCTGCAACTCGTTCCATTGCTGAACTTTTGTAACTAAAATATGATTTTATCTGTGGGAACTTTTGTCACTGAGTTTGATTTCTATCATCTTGTTGCCGGGAAGGAATTTACCTCACTTATACATGCTCTTTTTATGCAATTGGTCTGATGGTGTTGTAGTGTTGGTGCATTCATGATTCAACTATGAGACTGTTATTGTTGGTTCAATTTGGTTATATTAAGTATATATTGAAACTATGGTGAAGTCTCGTATATTGTGTGCATTCTGATATACCTATAACTAACAGCATTCCGTTTAACATGTTTGCGAGCAAATGCCCCCTGCATTTGCAGAATTTCTTTGTTGTTTTGACTTGCAAAGCTCTTATATGGTGCCTATCTTGAATGCATCACTTGTTTAGATGGCTACAAGAAAGAGCAGCACAAAGCGCATGGATTTCTTTTGATATGGAGAAGAAAAATTTGCAAAAAGACTATCTTAATGGCTCGAGTCAAAGCCATCAAGTGGACAAATCCCACAATTAGCTTTTCACGGGGGTGAAAGTAAGTTGGCAACTTGGGAGTGAGTTTTGAATTTTTGTTTGCAAGTCACTAAATCTGTCATGAGGCTCATTGTGCTATCACAATTCACTTTGACTTTTAATTGGACAGTTGTTAATTACACTTCTTGCTAGGAATTGTGCAGTTAGACTTGTTGGCATTTGGCACTTGGATTTTTTGAACTCCATCTTTTATATATATACAGATAAATTTTATTATGAGTGTAAAATTCTGCACAAAATTTATGTCCTCTTTGCAACAAAACTTTGTATTCTACTTGAAATGATGCATAATGTTGAGATCCTCTTTGCAACAAAACTTTGTGTTTTTCTTGAAATGGTGCGTGATGCAACTCAAACATGCCAACCTGCCTTGAACATAGTATGAAATAAATCAGTATGGGAGCTTTTAGCAGAGATTTTTGTGTGGTATGGGAGTTGATCTTAGGTATAATTTTATAAATTTTAACTCTGGAATTTTTTTTTTTTTGCAAGTAATTGTAACATATATAGTTAGTAAAATTTTATAGGCAATACATGCATTTGACAAAGAATCAAGGTTTATTTTTAAAATTTAAAATTAATTATCATTTAGTTCGTTATTTTCTCATCCAAAAAGAAAAGAAAAATCTATATTTTGGTTTCTAAAATTTACCGAAAGTTTGTTTTTTTTCCCCATAAACTTAAAAAGCTCTTTTTCAATCCTTAAACTTTTTAAACAATTTTTTTTAATAGTTTAAAGACAAAAATAGAGATGAAAAAAATAAATTTTTTCAATAGTTTAGGGATGAAAAAAGATTTTATTTTATTTTTTAATTCTAGTTTAGGAAGAGAAGGTAAAACATTTTCAATAATTTAAGAATGAAAGATGAATTTTTCAAAAATTTGAAGACAAAAAACTAACTTTTTAAAACTTAGAAATAAAAAACAAATTTTTGGTTAAATTTAGGAATCAAAAAAATATTTTATCATTGAATTTTTAAAAGGAAATAAATATTCATGGAATGAAGGTTACATAAAAATTGATTGAAAAAACATTTTAAACCATTTTTTTAACAATGATATGTGTGGGGGTAAGGGCCCAAATTCGTATATTGGGCCTTGGGTCTTAGCCAAGGACGTTAGTTGGTCCGAGAGCTGATAAACAGTAGTGAGGGTGTCAATTTCAGAATCCCATGAGTAAGATTCAAACAGAAAAGTTGGGCAATGTGGTTCGAGGAGGAGTATCCTCTCGGATGAACAAAGTACAGATCAAATGCGTATTCTATCACTCAAAGTGACATTCCAGGAAATTTTACTGAGAATGATGTGTATTATGAATGTACTGGAAGAATGGGAGCTAGAAAATATCTAAGGAAAAGTTGTTACCACCACATTAAATGCCCTGCAGCTAACTTTCTAGCCGCATTTATGTGAAGAAAACCCCTGAACAGTGTTGCATTGGCTACCACAATTTACAGAAAGCTAAAGAGGGTGTCTAATGGGACAAACACTAAAATAGTGCCTCAAATGAACAATAAATGTAGGATTAAGATAGTCCAAGAGGAACTATATAAGAGAGGAGATCCTCCATGGATAGGGGATTGAGAAAAAAGAGAGAAAAAGACGGTAGTATCAAGAACTGACTTTGTAATTAAATCTGAAAGAAATATATAAGAATGGATCTCTCGAACTTTGTCGAGGACAATTTTCTTCATTATAAACCTGTCCATTTACATTTTCTTGTCATCTAAATCCACTTTTGTGTCTGTCTGATTTATTAGAGCTTAATTTTCCAACTCATTCTCTACAAATTCTTTGTTTTGGGCCTCAGCCTATTTATCTGTTGGACTAAGATTTCAAATCAGGTCCTTACAATATGTAACAAAAGTAACTGAAGTCAACCTTGGGTGAGTAAATTCAGTAAAGTAACATTTTTTAAATCACAAATAGCATAAAATTGAGTCTAATAATAAATTAATAATAATAATAGTAACATTAATTTTATAAAATAAAGTAGAAAATTCAAAATTGTATTAAAAAAAAAAAAAAAAAAACCGGAGTGACAGATCCGTTAAACCCCTCTGCAACCAGACGCGAGGATTTTCTTCCTTCCCATTTCTACTGGTGGAGTTCAAAAATTCGCTGAAGTCACAGAAGATTTTGCCTCCTCCGAAGAATAGGTGAGTTCCTTCTCTCACACTTTGAATTCAATTTTCAAAACCCATGTTTTATCATTTCTACAAAACCATTCTACATGGTGGGAAACGCATTACTAGATCTCCACCACCAATTCACAAACTGGGTTTTCTCCAAAACCCATCTTTATCTTCATCTTTGAAATACAACTACAGCTCGGCCACTACAAAAAATCAACAACCATTTTCAGTCTCATACCTTATAAACACACTTGGGTTCTCACAAGAAGCTGCTGTATCAGCTTCCAGATATGTTCATTTCGAAACCCCAGAGAAAGCAGAATCTGTGGTTAATTTTTTCAAGAACCATGGGTTCTCTCAAACCCAGATCTCGAAACTCGTTAGAAGATTCCCATCAGTGCTTTTATCTGATCCTGACAAAACCCTTTTGCCCAAAATTGACTTCTTTTCCTCTAAAGGCATTCCTAGCCCTGACCTTGCAAAAATATTCTCTGGGCACCCTTTTCTTTTTCAATCGAGCTTAGAGAAACAAATTATCCCTTCCTTTGATTTTTATAAAAATTTGCTTCAATCTGAGGCTAAGACCCTTGAAGCTATAAAACGATTTCCGGGTATTCTTCAACGAAATATTGAAACTTGTGTGGCACCCAATATTAATATATTTCGAGAGAATGGAGTGTCTGAATCGAATATTATTACTCTATTTCAATGCCAGCCTAATGCATTTAACATCAACCCGGTTCGGTTTAGAGAGATTGTGGAGGAAGTAAAGGAAATGGGATTCAATCCTTCGAGGTTGAAGTTTGCTCTGGCAGTATTTACATTGCGGGCTATGAGCAAATCAACATGGGAAAGGAAGGTCAATGTTTATAAGAAATGGGGTTGGTCTGAAGATGAGATTTCTTTGGCATTTAGAAGGCATCAGTGGTGTATGATGGCGTCTGAGGATAAGATTATGAGGGTAATGGATTTTTATGTCAACAATATGGGTATGGAGTCGTCCCTCCTTATCAAAAACCCTGAACTTGTTAATTTCAGCTTGGAAAAGCGATTGATTCCTAGGGGTTTGGTTTTTCAAGTTTTGCTATCAAAAGGTTTGGTGAAGAAGGATCTCAAAATGCATACATTGTTTAAGTGTCCTGAAAAGACATTTCTGCAGAAGTTTGTTATGCCTCATAAGGAGGAAGCTTCTGAGCTGTCAAAGTTATACAAGGAAAAATTGGCTTCTTCGAAATGAGAAGAGAATGGCCTTGTTGGATTACATGCTTAGTTGCTCTCCAAGATTAAAGTCAATCCATATCTAGTTTTTTGTTTGTTTTTGTTAATTTAAATTTCTTATGTGAATTCTCTTTTATTTGTTGACCATTGAAGCGTGCGTTTCAGAACGTGATGCATAGTGATCTGCTATGCTATTGCAATATATTCATGCCTTATTCATAGGCATTACTCTGCAACTAATTCAATTTCTGAACTTTTGTAACTAAAGTATGATTTTATCTGAGGAACTTTTGTCACTGAAATTTTGATTTCTATCATCTTGTTGCCATAAGGAAGGCCTTTAATTGTGAGACTGATATTGTTGGTTCAATTTGGTTATATTGAGTATATATTGAAACTATGGTGAGCTAGTCAAGTCTCATAAATTCTGTTTAACATGCTTGTGAGCAAATTCTCTCAGGATTTGCAGAATTTTTATGGTGTTTTGATTTGCAGAGCTCTCGCATGGTGCCTATCTTGAATGCGTCACTTGTTCAGATGGCTACAAGAAAGAGCAGCACAAAGCGCATGGATTTCTTTTGTTATAGACTTATAGGGAAGAAAAAAATTGCAAAAGTAATATCTTAGATTCTTAATGGTTCGAGTCAAAACCGTGTCAGCCAAGTGGACAAATCTCACAATTAGCTTTCTTGGGGTTGAAAGTAAGTTGGGAAAGGGTTTTGAATTTCTGTTTGCATGCCACTAAATCTGTTGTGAGGCCTATTTGGGCCATGTTGTGCTATCACAACTAGCTCTGACTTTCAATTGGACAGTTGTTAGTTACACTTCTTACTTGGATTTCTGCAGTTAGGCTAGTTGGCATTCGGCACTTTTATTATTTGAACTTCATCTTTTATATATAGTTAAATTTTATTACTCAGTGAAAAATTCTGCAGCGAAATTGAGATCCTCTTTGCAACAAAACTGCGTGTTTTACTTGAAATGGTGCATTGTGCAACTCAAACGTGCCAACCTGCCTTGAACAACAACAACAATAGAGCTTTAATCCCAAAATTCCCAAAATTTTTGGGGGTTGACTATGGATCCTTGACGAATTAGTTAGGCTTTGCCATATATTCTTTTTCACTATTCTATTTTATCTAAAGTCATACTCTTTGTTATTTCTCTAATTTACATGCCATTCTTTTTTATTACTTGTACTAATTTTATTTTTGGCATTTCTTTACCTTTTTTTTCCTCTCAACTTGGATCAAATTAATTTTTCTTACTCATTCATTAATTACTCCTATTTGAACATGATCAAACCATCCTAAGCGACTTTCCCCCCTTTCATTAATAGGGGCTACCACAATCTTTAAGTGGATTTTCTTGTTTCGGATCTTATCTTTTTCGTGTAATTTCGTTTATTCATCTTTTCATTTTCATTCTAGCTACACTCATTTTATAAATATACTTTTTCTAAATAGCTCAACATTTGGTACCATACTCATTTAATAAATATTTGTATAACAATTGCATACAAATCTCCATTTCACGTGGGAGTGAGCTCTACATTTATGATGTATACCATTATATGAAAAGGATATTACATATAATCATTACTACAGTCAAGACAATGAGAAAAGAAGAAAAAGATGATGATGATGGTGGTTTTTAAAGTAATTGGCTATGTTTAAAAAAAATAAAAGTATAGTGTTTTGGTAGATGTATCAATAGTCTACTTGAAAAAACCATGAGATGAAACTGAAAAAATCAACTTGTAAAATTTAGAGGGTGTCATTTATAGGTTTTTTTTTTTTTTTTTTTTTTTTTTTTTATTTTTTATTTTTTATTTTTTTTATTTTTATTATTATTATTTTTTTTATAAATATATGTACTTTTTAAAAAAAAAAAAAATTACTCCATTCTCCCTATCTCATACACTCAAAGCATCTTCAGCAGATTAGGAAAATTTTTGTACTGTTTGGAGAATGTACAGTGACTTTTACTTTTTAACTACCCACTTTTTCAAATACACTTTTCAACAAATTTTCTATCTCATTTAAATATTATTTCTTCATTCATTATTTATTCTTTTTTTTAACAATTACACATCTTCCAACATTTTTTTTATTCAATACCTTATTATTATAATAGAAAAATATTTGAAAAATAAACAGTAGCCCATCAGACTTGATGAGCTACTGTTCATGAGTCAAAAATTTTTTTCAAGTATAGAGAGTCTGTTGGAGACCTATTTTGTAGGTTTACTCTCTACAATAGAGAGAATTTTGTATTTAGAGAGCCTATTGGAGATACTCTCAAATCCATCAAATCCAAGCCCTTAAACAACAACAATCGGCCATCCATTCAAGAAACGCTGTCAAAAACTCTTTGCACCTCTTAATTATACTTAAAATAAGTGGATTAATATTTTGCTAAAAGTAATGTAGTAAAAAAAAAAAAAAAAAAAAAGGCTAAAAGCTAGCTTATAATCTAATCCCAAATGGACACTTTGTGTAGGAATATAATTTTTTGAGTAATTAAAATTTTTTTCCATTTATGCTTATATGTCTTTAATTTGGTTTATTGTTGTCATGCTGAATCATTATCAATCAAATTTTTTTGATGGTTAAATAAGAGATCTAATATTCAATCCTCGCCTATATTAAAAACCGATTAGTGTTTTGGTCTAATGATAAAGAGTTATCACTAGGAGAGACACTAAAGGTTATGAAACTCTCTCAAAATAATAGGAATTTTTTGAAAAAATTAAAAGGAATAGAAATTTGATATAAAATTTTTTAAAAAAAAGGAAGAAAAAGAAAGTTGATGAATCAATTAAAATTCTTTCATGGTTGAATAAGAGATCTGATGTTTAATCCCTACTTATAGCAAAAATCGATTGATCTCTTGATCTGATGATAAAGACCTATTATTAGGAGCATATGCCCAAAATAATAGGGGAATGTTTTGAAAAAATTATGAGGAATAGAAATTTGTTATATAAAAAAAGAGAAATGCTACGTCTACAACATTTTTATAATAAATCACAGGTGGTTAGTTGTTATTGATTCAAATTTGAAACTAACATAACATTACTTTTTTGTCCTAATAATAACAATCAGTAACAACCTGCCACTTAGGATTTGTTATAAAAATGTTATAGATATTTCAATTCTCATTAAAAAAAAAAAAAAGAAAAAAAAAAAAGCCGAGTGATAAATGATAAATCCATTAAACCCCTCTGTAACCAGACGCGAGGGTTTTTGTTTTCTTCCTTCCCAAATCTACTGGGTGCCTGGTGAAGTAAAAAATTCTCTGAAGTCACACAAGATTTTGCCTCCGAAGAATTGGTTAGTTTCTGCTCTCACTCATCCTAGAATTTTCAATCTTGAAAACCCATGTTTTATTATTTCTGCAAAACCATTCTAAATGGTAAACTCGCTGTCAGAGCTCTACCACCAATTCATAGACTGGGTTTTGAACAAAACCCATCTCTATCTTTGAAATACATTTCAAGCACTACAACAAATGAACAACCATTTGCTGTCTCATACCTCATAAAAACACTTGGGTTCTCACCAGAAGCTGCTCTATCAGCTTCCAAATATGTTCATTTCGAAACCCCAGAAAAAGCTGATATTGTGGTTAGCTTTTTCAAGAACCATGGGTTCTCTCAAACCCAGATCACAAACCTCGTTAGAAGACTCCCATCAGTGCTTATATCTGATCCTGACAAAACCCTTTTGCCCAAAATTGATTTCTTTTCCTCTAAAGGCATTTCAAGCCCTGACCTTGCAAAACTGTTTTCTGGGTACCCTATTATTTTAAAAACAAGCTTAGAGAAACAAATTATCCCTTCCTTTGATTTCTTTAAAAATTTGCTTCAGTCTGAGGCTAAGACCATTGAAGCAATAAAACGATTTACGGGTGTGCTAAAATGTAATGTTGAAGCTCGTGTGGCACCAAATATTAATACATTGAGAGAGAATGGAGTGCCTGAGTCGAATATTGTCACTCTACTTCAATACCAGCCTAGAGCATTTGTGGTCAATCCGGTTCGGTTTAGAGAGATTGTGGAGGAAGTAAAGGAAATGGGATTCAATCCTTCCAGGTTGAAGTTTGCTCTGGCAGTATTGGCATTGCGGGCTATGAGCAAATCAACATGGGAAAGAAAGGTTGATGTTTATAAGAAATGGGGTTTGTCTGAGAATGATATTTTTTTGGCATTTGGAAGGCATCCGTGGTGTATGATGGTGTCTGAGGAGAAGATTATGCGGGTAATGGATTTGCTTGTCAACAAGATGGGTATGGATTCTTCCCTCTTTATCAAACGCCCAGGACTTCTTTCTTTGAGCTTGGAAAAGCGGTTGATCCCTAGGGGTTTTGTTTTTCAAGGTTTGTTTTCAAAAGGTTTGGTGAAGAAGGATTTCAATATATATCCGTTGTTTGAGTGTCCTGAAAGGACATTTGTGCAGAAGTATATTATGCCTCATAAGGAGGAAGCTTCTGAGTTGTTGAAGCTATACAAGGAAAAAATGGATTCTTCAAAATGAGATGAGAATAACCTTGTTGGATTACTTACTTTAGTTGAGCTCCAAGATTGCAATTAATCCATTTTCTTTTTACTTGTAATATGAATTCTCTTTAATTTGTCTGACCATTGAAGCTTGAGTTCCAGATCGAGATGCATAATCATCTGCTATGCTACTGTGATCTGTTATTGCTTTATTCATGGGAATAACTCTGCAACTAATTCTTTTGCTGAACTTTTGTAACTAAAAATATGAATTATCTGTGGAGCTTTTGTCAGTGAATTTTCATCTCTCTTTTTTTTTTTCTCTGTAAAAAGGTATCTATTTCCTTGAACATGATCTTTTTATGCAATCGTATTATTTGATGGTGTTGTAATGTTGGTGGAAACAACTGCAAGACAGATTTTGCTTGTTCAATTTGGTTATACTGAGTTAATAATAAAACTATGGTAAAGTCTCAAGTATTATATATTGTGAGCATTCCAAATTACCTAGCTGCATTCTGCTTTAAATGTTTATGAGCAAATTCTATCAGGATTTACAGAGTTGTTACATTGTTTTGATTTTTAGATCACTTACGGGGTGCCTATCTGGAATGCACTGCTTGTTTAGATGGCTACAAGAAAGAGCAGCACTAAGTGCATAGATTTCTTTTGTTATACAGAAGAAAAAAAAAGTTTTGCAAAAGTACCTGCTTTGTAAACTGTTTATCTTAATGCCTAGAGTCAAAACCATCTCAACCAAGTGGAAAAATCCAGCAACCAGCTTTCTTGGGATGAAAGTAAGTTGGGAGAGGTTTTTAAATTCATATTTGCAAATTACTCAATCTTTCAAGAGGTCTAGCTGGACCCAGATTTGCCATCACATACTTTGGCTTTCAATGGACAGTTTTTAATTACAGTCTTACACTCTTATAGGATATGTGCTGCTAGGCAACTTGTCATTTGGCCCTTTTATAAAATTTTAACCCCATCTTTTATATACAACTAAATTTTAATTTGAGTGGAAAACTCTACACAATTCAAACCCTTGTTGGAACACCTACATAATGCGACTCAAGCATTCCAATCTTCCTGAAATAGTAAGGAAAGAGTATGGGAGTCTTTGGTTGTGGCTGAAAACCTAGAGCTCAAAGAAGAGTCATTCTAAGGGCTTCAGTTTTATCCAAAGATTTCAGTATGATTGCTATGTTTGAGAGTAATGAAAACTTGTTCAAGTTTGTGAATTATTAAATAGGAAGTTCCCCATCTGCAGAATGTAAAACATGGATATTACAAAATTGGGAGCTGGTTAAGAGCGAAGTGCATATTGCAACAATTTCATAATGATCACAGTGAACCCAAATTTGTTTGCATTTCCTTATTGTTACTTAAAAATCCCTTTGAATTCTTCATCCTCAACTTGCTTTAGTCCAAGTCTGACTGTAGCTAATAGAGAGAAATTTGTGCTAAATAAGTTAGCATATACAAAAACAGTGCTGTGATTTTTCTGAACTAATGAAGTGCTTACTTCTATTAAGACAATTGTTAAGAGGGAGAGATCCTTGGATACAGCTGTTAAGAATTGTTTAAATCATGGATCCAAGTGCTTTATGTTTCCCTTGTTATGTTAATTGTGTACATTGAATATATTGAATTGCGTATGTTTTTTTTTAAATAATTTTGTGTTAATTTAATATACAAAACTGAAAATTTGAGTATTTCTTTAAAAGTTTTTTTTTTTTAAAAAAAAAAAAAAAAATTTAAAAAGGACTTAATTACACCCTCTAAGTTTAACATGTCTTCAATGTTGTCCTTTAAAGTTTTGTTTTGTTTTGTTTCTTTTTTTTATCAATTCCATTCTTTAGTTTTTTTTTTTTTTTTTGGATTATTTAATATTTGAGGGAGAAGAAATTTAAACCCTTAAACATCACAATTTCAATCCCATTTGTTGGACTACATAGCTCTTGACTCAAGTGTACTGCCCAAATCTATATAGTTTTTTTCCCCACTTTTAAAAGTCTAAAAAATCAATTCATTATAAATAACATAACAAATTATATAAATAGAAAAAAAATTAGAGAATCCCCTCAAACTCAAGATTGAGAGTTCTTTACATAGCATAGGTCACAAACGACGTTCTTCTCAAAAAAAAAAAAAAAAAAAAGGTCACAAACGACGTCGGTTCTGCGTGTTCCTAGTCAAAAAAACATAAACCTCTTTTCAATTCCACAGGAGGGTTTTACTTAAAATCACTTCCCAGCTCCATTTTTTTTTTTTTTCAGTTTTTCTACTACCTGTGGAGTTCAAAAATTCAGTCAGGCACAGAAGTCATTGCTTCTACACAACTAAACAGGTGCGTTTTTCAATCCCCATGTTTAATTGTCTCTACAAAACCATTCTAAATGATGAGAAACACATTACTGGTAGATCTCCAACACCAATTCACAAACTGCGTTTTCTTCAAAACCCATCTTTATCCTTGAAATACTATGTCTCCAGCACTTCAAGTGAGCAACCATTTGCTGTCTCTTACCTCATAAACTCACTTGGGTTCACACCAGAAACTGCTTTATCAGCTTCCAAATATGTTCATTTCGAAACCCCAGAAAAAGCGGATGTTGTGGTTAAGTTTTTGAAGAACCATGGGTTCTCTCAAACCCAGATCTCAAACCTCATTAGAAGATGCCCAGGACTGCTCAAAAGTAATCCTGAGAAAACCCTTTTGCCCAAAATGGAATTCTTTTCCTCTAAAGGGATTCCAAGTCCTGACCTGGCAAAAATGTTTAGTGGGTTCCCTGATCTTTTTAGAAGAAGCTTAGAGAAACAAATTATCCCTTCCTTTGATTTGTTTAAAAGTTTGCTTCAGTCTGAGGATAAGACTCTTCAAGCTATACAGCGATGTCCGGGTATGTTTACATATTCTCTTGAAACTTATGTGGTGCCCAATATTAATACATTGAGAGAGAGCGGAGTGCCTGAGTCGTTTATCATTTCTATACTTCAAAAACAGCCAAGAGCATTCAGGGTTAATCCTGTTCAGTTTAGAGAGGCTGTGGAGAAAGTAAAAGAAATGGGATTTAATCCTTTGACGATGAAGTTTACCACGGCAGTACATGCTGTGCGGTCAATGAGCAAATCGACATGGGAAAGGAAGCTCAATGTTTATAAGAAATGGGGTTGGACTGAGGATGAGGTTTCTATGGCATTTAGAATCCAACCATTGTGTATGACAGTGTCTGAGGAAAAGATTATGAGGGTAATGGATTTTCTTGTCAACAACATGGGTATGGAGTCTTCCCTCATTAAGAAACACTCAGTACTTTTTTCTTTGAGCTTGGAAAAGAGATTGATTCCTAGGGGTTTGGTTCTTCAAGTTTTGCTATCAAAAGGTTTGGTGAAGAAGAATTTTCAAATGCATGCGTATTTTGAGTGCCCTGAAAAGACATTTTTGCAGAAGTTTGTTATGATTCATGAGGATGAGGCTTCTGAGCTGTTGAAGTTATACAAGGGATCACTGGATTCTTCAAAATGAGAAGAGAATAACCTTTTTAAATTACTTGCTTTAGTTGAGCTCCAAGAATGCAATTATCCCATATCACTTTTTTATTGGTAATGTGAGTTATCTTTTATTTGTTTGAACATTGTAGCTTGAGTTCAAAAATGCATAATCATCTGCTAGGCTATCGTGATCTGTTCTTGCTTTATAAATGGGCATAATTCTGCAAATAGTTCCATGGCTGAAATTTTGTAACTAAAATATAATTTATCTGTGGAACTTTTGTCACAGAAATTTAATTCCTTTCATTTTGTTGCTATAAAAAAGACATCTAGCACCCTGATACATGCTCTTTGTATGCAATTGTATTACTGGATGGTGTTGTAATGTTGGTGCATGCAATTTTGAGACTCATATTGCTAGTTCAAGTTGGTTACACTGAGTATATATTGAAACTATGGTGAAGTCTCATAATTTGTGTGCATTCCAAGATACCTAACAATTTTCTGTTTAACATGTTTGTGAGCAAATTCTCTCAGTACTTGCAGAATTTTTATGTTATTTTGATTTGCAGAGCTCTCATATGGCGCCTATCTGGAATGCACTGCATGTTCAGATGGCTACAAGAAAGAGCATCAGAAAGTATATGGATTTCTTTTGTTCTACAGAATAAAAAAGAAAATGCAAAAGTACTTGCTTTATAAGCTGTTTATCTTATTGGCTTGAGTCAAATTCAGGTCAGCCAAGTGGACAAATCGAGCAATCAGCTTTCTTGTGGTGAAAGTAAGTTAGGAGAGTGTTTTGAATTCGTGTTTGCAAGTCACTAAATCTATCATGAGGCCTAGTTGGACCATTTTTTACCATCACACCTTACTTTGACTTTTGATTGGACAATTGTTATTTTAACTCTCATACCAGGATTTATGTGGTTGGGCAAGTTGACATTTGCCCTTTATTTCAACCCTATCTCTTTTGTACAAGTAATTTTTTTTTTTTTTTTTTTATAACTGAAAAATTGTGCACAATTGAGATCTTTGGAACTAAACTTTGTGTTTTAGTTGAAAATGGACCTGCATAATGCAACTCAAACACTCCAACCTACCTGAAATTGCATGAAATGAACGAGTATTGGAGTCTTTGGTTGTGGTCGAGATTCCACAGCTCAGAGAAGAGACTCATTTTAAGGGCTTTGGTACTCGTTCTTGTTCAAGTTCGTGAACTGTCATATAGAAAGTCCTCCCATCTGCAGAATATATACAGATAAAGCTTGGATGTTACAAAAGTGGGAGCTGGTTAAGAGGGAAGTGCATAGTGCAGCAATTGCATGATGATCACACAGTGACCCAATTTGTTTGCATTTTTTATTTGTTAGTTACGTGTTTCATCCTCAAACTTGCTTTGTTCCAAGTTTGAGTGCAGCTATGAGAGAAAGTGCATGCGCACAGAGGGGGGAGGGGGGGGGGTGGGGTTGTTGAGGAGCCGGGGAATTTTTTGGCTAGAGTAAAGACTTACTGCTGTTAATGCAATGTGTGACATGAGTTGTTTAGGTGAAAACAGAAAGGTGTATTACAAGTTGTTCAGATATGAATTTGTGATAAATAATTTAACAAATACAAAAACAGTGTTGTGTGTTCTTGAGCAAGTGACATATATCATGCTGAGTTGTTTTAAAATAAATAAAGTGCTTTCTTGTATTCAGACAATTGTTAAGAGGGAGAGAGACTTGGATGCATCTGTTATAATTGTTTACATCATGGATGTAAGTTCTTTGTGTTTTTCTTGTTGTTTACACATTGTTCTTGAACTTCATTCAGTCATGTGTAAGGGTGCAACTAATTTAGGCTAAAGTTTAAATCCTTTTCTGTTTTGTCTAGAGACATCCGATTCTAATTTATGTGATTGTGTTGCATGATCCCAGCTAGTGTAAATGCTTACATCATGGATCCTCAATTGTTTCTTCTCATGATTGATCTTTCATTTTAACAAGATGAACTGATTATTGCTATCTTGAATACTACCCTGTAACTAATATTTTGTGGTTACTCTTGTAGAGGCTCAGTGATGTATTGGTCTTGGTATTAAAGTATTGTTTGTTCAATTTGGCTGTCTGTTTTTTATTTGTAAGTTACACTCGTATTCAGTGGTCACGGCCTCATCTTTCGCCACTCTTGTTAGGTAAGGAGGGGCCATTTGAGCTAAAGTTATTGTATTCTACTCCTATTTTACATGGAAGCTGCTGTGAGTCGTATATGGCATGCAATTCTTTTTCTAAAAGCCAGCATTTTGTTAAAAATTGTTTGCTCATGTTTGTGAGTTAATTCCCTTAGAAGTGTAACATCTACTTCGATTTATGGAGCTTCTATATGGTGCTAGTTGTGATGGATAGATGTACCCTGATATTGCTGCTACTTTGGATTGTTATGTGATATTCATCCCCTTGTGTGTGAACGTATTCACTTTCCTTTTCATTGCCGGGTTAAGGGAGGTGGAGAAATGCAGATAACGCCCACATGCATACATTTTATTAGCTTTTCCTATTAATTATTTCTAGTCGGTAAACCCATACGATACGTGGAAATAGATAAGTATTTTGTAATTATAATATAATGTATTTTCCTATTAAATATTAGGCGAAAACCATATTTTAGTTCCTACATTTTCTCGCGATTTCTACTTTGGTCATTATCTTTTATTTTCATCGCTTTTACTCCCTATTTAAAAAAGCGCCTTCCATTTTAGTCCTTTTCGTCAATGTCCTAACGGTAAAGTCCTACGCAATAGACAGAACTATTAAAATATTAATAAAAATTTTATTTTGACATTAAAAAATGCGATGTCAACATCTAAATTAAAAAAAAACAATTTATTAATTTTAACTAAATAAAAAAATTAAAAACATAATTAAAAACCAAAAATCACATGAATGGAGATCTAATTGTGTCTTGAACAAGAATAACAAGAACACAAACCCAAATCTAATAACATAGACCCAGAAATTAAAATCCAAAAATTAAAAATCTCAAAATCACCATTTTCTCAAACCTAGCAAAATCAACAAATCCTAAAGCCTCAAAGTACCAAATCAATCCAAAAATACAACACAACCAATCCAAACAAAAAAATCTCAAACTCAGAAAACCCATCTCAAGCAAGTTGAACCCAACAAACCTACCTCAAGCAAGTTTGAAACCCACAACAACAACGAACCCAATCAACCAACCAACCCTGCAATCCGAAACCCACATGAACAAATCAGACCCCCAATCACCACCCCTACCATCGATCAGTCATCGAACCAACAATCCACCCACTGATCAGTCACCAAACCCATCGAAGCAATCACCAAACTCACCGATTAGTTAACAAACCCACGCCAATCAAGCAGTTGAAAATTTAGGGTTTGAATATCAAAGAAGCTAAGCAAGTAGCTGAAAATTTCATGCAGATTATTGGCTGTGGCCAAGAACAAGGCAATCTCCCTTGCATCGTTTTGCAGAGCCATTAGATCGGAGACGGTGGAAGCATTTAATGGGTCATCTTTGGACAGCTTATCCAAGAGCTGCTTGAGGGAGTCAAGGTCACCTGATCAGATGACGGAGAAGAAGGACTGGTGGGTGATGAATCGTAGAGCCTTTGATGAGTTTGAGAGTGAGAGAGATATAAAGAATTTACACAAGAGAGAGAGAGAGAGAGAGAGAGAGAGAGAGAGAGAGAGAGAGAGAGAGAGAGTGTTTGTGGGAGTGTTGTGTTGGTTTTTTTTTTTTTATTTATTTATTTATTTTTTTTTTTTGTGTTTGTGTTTTGTGTTTGTTTTCTAAGAAAAAGAAAAAGAGAAAATGTCAAATAAAGGAAAATGTTCTTCTTGTTCTTAGATCTGGGTTTGTGTTCTTGTTATTCTTGTTCGAAGACACACTTAAATCTCAATTCATGTGATTTTTTGTTTTTAATTTTTTTATTTAGTTAAAATTAATAAATTATTATTTTTAATTTAGATGCTGACATGACATTTTTTAATGCCAAAATAAAATTTTTATTATTATTTTAATAGTTCCGTCTACCACGTGGGACTTTGCCGTTAGGGCACTAACGAAAAGGACTAAAATGAAAGGCGTTTTTCTAAATAGGGAGTAAAAACGGTGAAAATAAAAGATAGGGACCAAAGTGGGAATCGCGTGAAAATGTAGGGACGAAAATGTGGTTTTCCCTTAAATATTACTACTCGCAGACCCACGCGATGTGTGGAAAAGATAAGTTTTTTGTAATTATGATATAATGTATAATTTGTTCTCCTAAATTTTTTGAAGAAAATTTTTTTCCATAAAAATTAAACAATTTTTTAAAATTATTTGCCACCTTTCTATCTCTGCAAATAAATCATTCTATTATTTTTGGGTTTCTTGGATTGATATTTATCCATTTTTTAGGTGGTTCATATTCTTTTAAATTATGTTATAGGGTGTTATGTTTTCCCAATTTTTTTATTATTTACAACTAATTTTTTTAAGTTTCAAATATATTATTCAAATTTTTCATTCTCTTAAAAGATATTATCATGATAATGAAAACTCATCATAAAATTACACTTAATATTACTCAAATAACCAATAGGCACATTCATACATAGCCAAGATTGTATTTTGATATAAATTCAAATTCTCACTTTCAAAATGACTAAGTCATAACTCAAACAAAAATTAAATCAAAACAATAAGAGGGAGAGAGAGGATTTATGATAGGGAACTCAATTCAATTCAATTGGTGTTCTTCATATTTTATCCAAATTCAATTTCTTTAGATAACTAACCAAGCATACATCTTCTTGGATTTTCTTAAATCCAATTGATCTTCATGGATTTTGAGGTAACGTCTTCCAACAAAGGAATCCCATAATAATATTTAAATTTGTTACAATACAATACCAAAAAAAGAGTAACATATCTTGTACTAAGTTATGCATCAATATTCATGTTACAAACTAATATGTATGTACAAAAAAACTGATTTATGCTATGCATATACAAAGGTAATACTTTATCCATAATGGTGAATACATCTACAACTTATTTGAAAATTGAATATACATTTCTATCTGAGACACAACTTTCTAAACATTGGTTAACGACCACATAAACTATAGTAGTCAAACCCAACTACAATTCTTTTACTATATTCTTCCCCATAGCTTTGAGATTTTTTTGGTTGGTTTATAGGAACCAATGTTGTTGGCACTTGAGATCTTCGATGGCACATCACCAACAAAATTAATTAGGAAAACCTGAAGAATATGGGGGAGAAAAACAAAACTCACTTTATATATATATATATATATATATGTACAGCATACGGCCATAGACCCATCTATTTTGGGCCCAGGTCAGAATAAGCCCATAAATATTATCAAGCATCGAGCCCAATGACATGACCGGTTCACTATTCATAAGCTCGGTCTATAAACACAACTCATGAGTAGGGTGACTGAAGGTAGGGTGACCGGCAGCTCTAGAGTGCCCCGAGGAATCTTATTGTTGAGCAACTTTCAGAGGCTGGCAACCAATTCCAACATCCTTGACGCCATTTCCAATGAGGCATATTCCTTGTCAGGAATAATCAATTTGGGTCCCACCCACATGAGTGAAACCAGAGGGTAATCATAAGCACCCCACTAACCTTAAGCTATAAATAATAGAAGAGAATAGAGAGAAGGGGTTGGTCATTTTGAAGAAAAAGAGGGGAGAATAAGGGAGAGAGAGAACAAAGCTGTAGCTAGAGTAACTTAAGGAGAGAAAGAGGGGAGCTATACTGTACAGGGTAACTCTTCAGAAAGGCTCGGCTAGGAGCTACCCATAGTAGGAAACTCATTACCCACCATACAAATTAATAGTAAGCCCAACTCCTAGTCTAGTCTAGTCTAGAAAGGGAATTCGAGCACGTACAATATATATTTATATTCACACACAACAAATCAGTAGTTTTTTTTTTAAAATACTAATTAGGTGGCAATTGAACGGTTTTCATTGCTGCTTGATTGAGGAGAAGAAAGTCATAGACTTGAAGGGAGCTTGAACTATTATCAGATTGAGTTTGATGGAATAGTAAATGGAAAGTTGAAAAGTTAGGAAACGTTAATTAAGAGAGAGAGAGAGTAGAAAATGGAAATAGATCTAGCTTGATGGAGTAATAGATGGGAAGTTGAAAAATGGTATAAAAAAAGTATGTACTAAGATACTATTTACTTAGAAAAAAAAAATTCACTTCTCAATAGGACATTTATCCCTACAAAATCACTTTTACCATCAGATGTGGAACTATCTATAGCAGATATGCCACATGAAATGTAAAAGAAAAACATAATGAATAATTAAAGGATAATGAAATATGGTGAGAGAACAAAATTGCATAATTGTGAATGCAAAAAGAAAAATGGACAAAAAAAAAATCAAGAAAAGTCTTTAGATCCTAAGAACCAGAATAACTTAAACTCCTACCATTGAACATTTAGTTAGTTGTTTTTTTATCACCTAATAATCATTGCAAAAAGAATAATGAAAAACATCAATCTCTATAAACATTGAGGAAAATTGAGGTTTCAATATTAAAAAAAAATCCACCTATTTCTTCCTTCGCCATTTTAAGAAAGTCCTCTATCTTGTAATTGATGCACACATCATCCCTAAGATTCTTGCAAACAGCCATTTTTTCATCACACATTGCCGCTCACAATCTAAAAATATATGAATACTTGGAAACCAAACTTATGCATTAGAAGAAAAGTGATATTGGACTTGCAGTAACAAACACACTTGCTCCATGGTATTTAGCTATCTGAATTGCAAATGTACCAACACCACTTGAGCTCCCATGGACTTGAAATTTTAATATTCAGCAATTTTGCATTGGAGACACCATGTTGCAACAAACAAAAATTATAGAATTATCATTTTAAGCTTGTATCGTGCATAAATTATCAAAGCATTTGTAAATTGGACCATAAATTACACTAAATAATCATAAAGGCTCAAAATTACCAAAACTTGAAAAAAAATACCAAATAATTGAGAGAGAGAGAGAGAGAGAGAGAGAAATAACATTTTTTGTTAGAGAAAACCATGCATAAAATGAAAGAAAAAATGACAAATTTATAGTAAGAGGGTGAGAATTAGAAAAGACAAAATAAAGGAAGATAAAGAGAAAGATGAAGAATGATATTAAAGTAGAGGGTAGTGGGGAGATGTAAAGGTAAGGGAATGAGAAAGGTTTGAGAAAGTGTAAATATTAAAAAAAGAAAAGAAAAGAGTGAATGAGTAAATTTAAAAAAATTATAGGAAAATTGAAAATAAAAAAGATAATGACATGGACGTTGATGTTGCTCAACGAGAGCGTAATAACAATAAATGCTACACTTCAGCTTTTAGATATATATAGACTAATCGCAAATTTCATGCTATGCGTGTGGGAAAATGTTATGTAATTAATTTAAAAGAATAAAATGTAAAAATTATAGGTTAAATAGTGATTATATAAAACTTATATAATAAAAAATAGTGAATGCAAAATACGTCATATGTTTCTGTACGGCACTGAGATCTCAAGACCCATATGGGTCCTGGGCCCAGGCCCAACGGAACAGCCCCATTGCCCTAAGCCCTTCCTAAAATTGCCTTCATGTAAAAACAAGTTTTGGGTCTTGAATCCTGAGAAGTGTTCGGCATAAGCTTTCCCGAACAAGCATATGAACCGTGTCCGGGAAAATCATGAAATGCTCGGGAAACTGCATTACCGAGCACAATCGACTAAGCTGGAACCAAGTTCCAAGGCCATAATTGTTGCATCCCACTCTCACCTAAACACCCACTTAAAGCAGATAATATTGGACCTTCAGTAGCACTAGCGGTGGCTGTAATCATAATCTCCCCACTAACCTTAGTTATAAATAGCAGAAGTTTGGGAAGAGGAAGGGGTTCAAAAAAAAAGAGAGAGAAACAGTCAAGGAGGAAGAGAGAATGTATATTGCTTTGAGTCTCTCTGCCGAGAACGACCCAGAGTAGGAAATCGTGAAGCCCACTCTACAAATAAATTGTGAGCCCAATGAGTTCAAGCCCAACAGTCTCACCTCTGGTTCGCACAGTTTCATTACATAAAACACACACACACACGTGCGTGCACGCGCGCGCGCGCACACACACACACATATATATCTTGCTTGAAGGTATCATTAACTTTATGCATTGAATGTACCAAATGGACTAAAGTGGATTGAATAGGAACAAAGGGAACTGAATAGGACCTAAGTTGACTAAATAGGACCAAAGTGAACTAAATAAGACCGAATGGACCGAATAAAACCAAAATGGATAAAATGGACTGATGTAGACCGAATAATCAGAATAGGACCAAATTCAACTAAATAGGACTGAATAAGACTAAATGGACCAAATAGGACCAAAGTTGACTAGATAGGACCAAAGTAAACCGAATAGAACTGAAGTGGATTGAATAGGACTAAATAAGACCAAAGTGAACAAAATAGACCGAAGTGGACCGAATAGACTGAATAGGACTAAATTAGATTGACGTGGACCAAATGGACATAATAAGACCGATATTAATTGATAGGATCAAAGTGGACCGAATAGGACAGAAGTGGATTGAATAAGATTGAATAGGATTACAGTGAATAGAATGGATTGAATATAACCAAAGTGGATTGAATAGCACTGAATAAGACCAAAGTTGATAGAATGGACTGAATAGAACAAAAGTGAACCAAATTGGACTGAAGTGGATTGGATAGGACCGAATAAGACCAAAGTGAACAGAATAGAAAGAAGTGAGCCATATAGGACTAAAGTGGACCGAAGTGGATTGAATAGGACCAAAGTGGACAGAATAAATCAAATAAGACTGAATTTGAAAATTCAAAATGATAAAATTATGAGCCAATTACAATGATAATTACATTTTTTATGAAAGTATAAATAGTAGTGAAACCTAGAGTTCAAGTATAAAAATGAGGGAGTATGGGGTCTCGCCTAGGAGTGGGTATACTTTGGTCACGCTCAGATAGGAAAGCCACACTGACACCAGTCACCCACTTCAACCCATTTTTCTAAAGCCAAAAAAAAAAAAAAAAAAAGAAGAAGTACAAAAGCAAGTCCAGCTAGAAGTGAGTTAACTATAACAAAAATGGAAAATTCCATCTAATATTTCTTAGGATTAGGGAAGATTATATTGCTCAACATCATGTTTTATATATATGTAGAACTAGCCTTTTTTAGTGAGAGATACTAACGCCAATGTTCAATCGAATGGCCTACATGAGCAATAGCATCAAGGCAGTGGTCTGTGCTACAAGATATTAAATTAATTTTTGTGTAAAGTTCATTATAGTTTCTTAAATATCGTATTTTACACATAAGATTCTCAATTAACTTCAATAATATGGACTTATTAATAAATGTAGCACATGTTTTTGAAAAGATAATTAAATTTAACTATATAATTTATTGTTTATTAGTCAAAACAATCATACAAAATGATTAAATTTAATTTGGATAAGCTAAAAATTACAATACCAAGAAATTTTATCTTTTAAATTTTTTGGCTTAGGGAAAGGTCCATCATGGCCAAGCCCATCTGATCCAAGTCCAATACATAAATTTGTTTAAGTAGCAGTTTTCATGTCTTTCAAAAGACAATGGGCCAAAATTGGAAATTAACACTGTTTGCCAAACAATATAATTAGATTGCACTGTTTTCAAACTATATATATTACTAACATTTCGAGTCTCAAAGACTCGGTTTCCATAGTTTGATCATGTCAGAGGTGGCGTTTTTTCTACGTGGCGTTTACCTAGAAATCGAGGCTTTAAGACGCGACTTATAAGCCAACCCTTTACAAATCAAGTAAAATGTTTTACAAATCGAGTCCTCTCTCACTGCTTTCTCTTTTTTTTCCTTTTCACCATTCTCCCCCTCTCTCCTCTCTTGCTTGATTTGCAATCCATTTTTTTTTTTTTTTAAATCTGGGTTTGCGGATTACATGTAGGTGGTGGTGGTGATGGATCCAGGCGGTAGTGGTTGCTGATCGGTGGTTTTGACGCTTGTTCTTCTTTGGGGTTGCTTTTTTTTTTTTTGGTGGTTGCTGGGGTGTATGTGGTGGTGGAATGATGGGTGGGTCTTGATTTTGGGTAGGTGGGTTGGGAGTGGTAGACGGAGTGGTGGCCGGATCATTTTTGGGTTTGCCATCGTGGGCCTACGTTTTGCTCGCCGTAGATTTGCCGCCGTGGATTTGGGCTAGCTCGTTATGGATCTGGGCTTGCTCGCCAGGGATCTGGGCTTCATCTATTATGATCGGTATCTCTCTCACAGAGTTTTTTGGATTTGGTGAACAACCCGGCGAGGTGAGGTGAGCTCTCTCTCCTATCTGATCTGGGTCTCTAGATTCTTTCTCTTCAATCTAATCTGGGTCTCCTCAGATTCTTTCTCTTCAGTTTTTAGTCAAAATAGAAAAATCTAGAAAAATTGTTTCATTGTTGAATAAATAACGAATGTGTTTCATTGTGCTGGGATTGTTGTGTTTCTGGGATTTCTTAAATGTTTTTTTTTTTGGGTATTTCTGGGAATGGCTTGTACATGAGAGACTTAGACTTAATTTTTTTTTTTTGGCTTATAAATTGAGTTAATCGAGTCTTAGAGACTTGTTTCTAGGTGGATGCCATGTGGAAGAAATGTCAAATCAAAGGTGATCTGAACAATGAAACCGAGTCTCTGAGACTTGATTTATAAGCCCTAAATCGAGTCTTTTAAATTCGAGATGTTAGTAAATTTTTTTTTTTTTTTTGGTAACAGTGTCTACTAATTATATTGTTTGGCAAACAGTGTTAATTTCCAATTTTGGCCAAGACAATGTTCAAAACAACCAAAATCCAAATGTGGGATTTAAAAAAAAATAATATTGATTTTCAAACAATTTTGTTAGTTAGCACGATTTCAAAACTATTTAGGAAACTAACACCTTGAGCGCAATAAACTCAATTTCGGTGTTCTAAATCAAGTACAATGAATTCGATTTAAACATAGAACTTGAGCCTATTGGACTCGATTTCAACATAGCATCGAGGGCTTTTGAATTTATCAAGAGTTTTTGCTTCAGACTGGTTTGTGGGTTTCGAGTTTCTGCACATTCATAGTGTGGAGATTAGCCTTTTTTTTTTTTTTTTTTTAGGTTGGTTTTCCATTAAAACTTTTCATATGTTATGTATTGGCTTGTGATTTATTCTTTTGAGTTTTTACTATGATTCTTTCAATTATTTTATAGTTCCATAAAATAAAATAAAATGTGTGTATGAGTTGTGTTTGATTATAAATGTGGGTTTTTCATATTTTCTTTAATGTGGGTTTTTGATATTGTTGTTCATTTTTACTTGATTTTCGAAAATATAAGCTACCCAGGTAGTTAAATAGGTGCTTTTTTTGGTTTCTGGATTTGGACATTCTAAAACTCTTAGGTGGTGTTCGGAACATGCACTTAAAAACATGTGTTTTATTGTTTGAAAATATGTGTGGAAATATGTGTAGGTGAAAAAGTATGTAGAAATACGTGTAATGTTGTTTAAAAATTGATAATTGTTGTTTGAAATGGTGTACCAAACACCCCCTAAGTGTTTGTAAGTAATGTTTTGAGAGTATTTTTTGATGGGTTAAGCTCTTACTATTTATATATTAAGCTGTCTGTTAGTTGGGAAACTTTTTTTTTTTTTTTTTCTTGATTGGGTTCTGAAAATTGAATGTGCTATCTTGACTATAGATAATGGATTCTAGCCAAAACTGTGTATTGGATAATTGAATTGAGTGTTGTCATAGTTGATCGACAAGAGGAGGATCAAGTAGAACCTACTCATGGAAGTCCAAGCAGATCAAGCACTCCGCAAGGACATGACAAGCAAAATGTAGAAGTACCAAAAGTTGGCATGAAGTTTGATTGTGATGATAGTGCATATGAATTTTACAGAGTATATGCTCAACGGATTGGCTTTAGTGTAAGGAAACAATTTGTAAAGCAAGCAAGGATGGGACAACTTAAAAGGAGAACATTTTGTTGCTCAAAAGAGGGTGAGCGAAGTGTTAACAAACGCTGAGAACATGTATCTTTTCACCACCCAGTTTCATGAGTGGGTTGTTTAGCACAAATGGCTTGTCAACTGCAAAAGGATGGTATGTTAGAAGTTGTTTCTTTTCATGAACAACATAATCACGAGCTTGCTTCTTTGCCAATAAAGCATACGTCAAGATCAAACCTTACTTTACCTAAATGAAATCACTGATTTTTATTTTCTATATTTATTTTCTATTTTTCTATGTCTCTATAATTAGAGAGAAATTAAACCTGCTCAAAAAGCTATTGCAGACAATGTAGAGAGGCCTGGAATATCAGTAAAACAAGCTATTGATTCATTGAGCATGCAAGCTAAGGGTGGTGAAAATCTTGAGTTTGTGAATGTTGACTATAAGAATTCTGTACATAATGAGGGGGATGGCTTTGAAGAAAGGAGATGGTCATGTTGTGATGGAGTACTTTAATAAGATGCAATTAGAAGATCCTTTTTTTTTTTAATTTCAATACAACTTAATGATGATAATCAAATCATGAACATTTTTTGGGCTGATGCTAGATCAATAGTTGATTATGGACATTTTGGAGATGTATGTTTTGACACAATAGAGTGCCTGAGTTGAATATTGTCACTCTACTTCAATACCAGCCTAGATCATTCGTGGTCAATCCGGTTTGGTTTAGAGAGATTGTGGAGGAAGTATAGGAAATGGGATTCAATCCTTCCAGGTTGAAGTTTGCTCTGGTAGTATTTGCATTACGGGCTATGAGCAAATCAACATGGGAAAGAAAGGTTGAAGTTTATAAGAAATGGGGTTTGCCTGAGAATGATATTTTTTTGGCATTTGGAAGGCATCTATGGTGTATGATGGCATCTGAGGAGACGATTATGCGGGTAATGGATTTGCTTGTCAGCAAGATGGGTATGGATTCTTCCCTCTTTATCAAATGCCCAGGACTTGTTTCATTGAGCTTGGAAAAGTGGTCGATTCCTAGGAGTTTTATTTTTCAAGGTTTGTTATCAAAAGGTTTGGTGAAGAAGGACTTCAATATATATCCATTGTTTGAGTGTCCTGAAAGGACATTTGTGTAGAAGTATATTATGCCTCATAAGGAGGAAGATTCTGAGCTATTGAAGCTATACAAGGAAAAAATGGATTCTTCAAAATGAGAAGAGAATAACCTTGTTGGATTACGTACTTTAGTTGAGCTCCAAGATTGCAATTAATCCATTTTCTTTTTACTTGTAATATGAATTCTCTTTTATTTTCTGACCATTGAAGCTTGAGTTCTAGAACGAGATGCATAATCATCTGCTATGCTATTGTGATATGTTATTGCTTTATTTATTGGAATAGCTCTGCAACTAATTCTATTGCTGAACTTTTGTAACTAAAAATATGAATAATCTGTGGAGCTCTTGTTAGTGAATTTTTATTTCTTTCATTTTTTCCCAATAAAAAGGCATCTATCTCCTTGAACATGATCTTTTTATGCAATCGTATTACTTGATGGTGTTGTAATGTTGGTGCATGCAACTGCAAGATAGATTTTGCTTTTTCAATTTGGTTATACTGAGTTTATAATAAAACTATGGTGAAGTCTCACGTCTTATATATTGTGTGCATTCCAAATTACCTAGCTGCATTTTGTATTAAATGTTTATGAGCAAATTCTTTTAGGATTTACAGAGCTGTTACATTGTTTTGATTTTAGAGCACTTACGAGGTGCTTTGAAAAATAGTATCACATTCAATGAAAAACACTCTCTTTACCTCTCTCTCTCTCTCTCTCTCTCTCTGTTTCTCTCTAGAAGAAAAGGTAAATAGAAGATTATAATTTCATTGAATCAGAATCAATTAGAATATACAAAGTAGCTTTGCTTTTATATGTACAAGCAAGCATAAAAGAGAAAAACAGAAAAAAGTAATTTCTAAAACTAATTGATCTGTGAATTAAGGAGTTAGTGGTTGCAAATGCAGAATTAGTTAATGCTCAATGTACACGTGTCTGCATATTGCTGCTCCTTATCAACTAAACTTTGCTGCATCTTATCTTTACTAACCTCTTCCATGTGAACCTCACGTGCCTTAACACTTTTCTTCTTATTTTTCTTCTTCATACTCCCCCTCAAGGTAGCCACTACTGCTCTGCTTGATTGACTACCTTGCACCTCTATTGATTCTGTAGCAGGTTTGTAGATATCTATCATTCCTAACTTTGCTACCAACTTTGAAAAAACTAGAAATCCTAGGGGTTTAGTAAATATGTCTGCATTTTGATTAACCCCTGCAATATGGAAAGTTTTGATGATGCTTCTCTGTATCTTTTCCCTAACCAAATGACAATCTGTTTCAATATGTTTGCTGTACTCATGAAATACAGGATTGACAGCTATGTGA
Organism: Quercus robur; assembly: GCF_932294415.1. NCBI lineage: Eukaryota > Viridiplantae > Streptophyta > Magnoliopsida > Fagales > Fagaceae > Quercus > Quercus robur. The sequence continues at coordinate 47,180,510 of NC_065539.1, read as the reverse complement.
AGAGCTGCTTGATTATCACAATACAATAGTGCTGGCCTTTTGTGCTCTATATGAAGGTCCTTCAACAGCTGCTTCAGCCACACAATCTCACAAGTAGTTGAAGCCATGGCCCTATATTCAGCTTCTGCTGAACTTCTTGAAACAATACCTTCCTTCTTTGACCTCCAAGAGATTAGGGACTCCCCTAGATAGACACAATAGCCTGTTATAGACCTACGAGTGTTTGGACATCCAGCCCAGTCCGCATCATAGAATGCCTTTAAGTGCAATTTTGTATTGCTAGAAAGAAAAAGACCTTGCCTTGGTGATCCTTTGATGTACTGAACAATCCTAAAGGCCGCCTTCAAGCGTGGCTCTCTTGGTTTACTGAGGTATTGGCTGAGCAAGTGTACTGCATATGTTATGTCTGGTCTAGTCATGGTAAGGTACATTAGCCTTCCAATAAGTCTTCTAAATTGTGTAGGATTAGAACCAGCTAAACCAGTGTCTTGCAGAATCTCTAATGCATACTTCCTTTGGTTTAGAGCTATTCCTGTCTTGCTTCTAGCTATTTCTATCCCCAAGAAATATTGGACAGGTCCTAGGTCCTTGAGCTTGAACCTAGTGTCTAGCATGCCCTTCAAATGAGTAATATAGGACTCATCATTTCCTGTCAAGAGTATGTCATCCACATATACCAACAGTGCTACAAAAACAAAACCTTTAGTAAAGGTAAAAAGTGAATAGTCAGCTTTAGATTGAACAAAACCCAATTGCAAGATAGCATTAGAAAGTTTGGCAAACCATTGCCTGGATGCCTGCTTCAAACCATACAAAGATTTGTTTAGTTTGCAAACTAAAAGACCTTGAACACCCTGAACAAACTCCCCCTTACCTTCTGTCTCCCCCTTGTTGTGAAATCCCAATGGAAGGGACATATAAACATCTTCAAGAAAGTCACCATGTAGAAATGCATAGTTGACATCAAGTTGAAGGATGTGCCATTGTTTCACAACAACTAAAGTAAGAACCAACCTCATAGTAATGAACTTAACCACAAGAGAGAATGTCTCATTATAGTCAATGCCTGCCTTCTGTGTATACCCTTTGGCCACTAACCTGGCCTTGTATCTTTCAATGGTGCCATCAGAGTGATATTTCACTTTGTAAACCCATTTTGAACCAATAGCAACCTTACCAGATGGAAGAGGCACAACAGACCAAGTATTGTTAGCTTCAAGAGCTTCAATCTCTGCATGCATGGTAGTCCTCCAATGAGAAAATTTCACAGCTTCATGATAGAAAGCAGGTTCAGAGTTAGGATTGGAAATTGCTAAAGCAAAGGATTGTACTTGGTTGAAAGTTTGGCATAGGTGAGATGACACCTAATGTCATAAGGCTGGCCAGCAGTGGGAACAAGAGAAGAAGACTTACATGAATAGTCTTGTAGGTAAATAGGGGGTTTATGAGATCTGGTAGACCTTCTAAAAGGTGGAGCTATGATGTCAGTAGGATTAGATGGCTAAGCTATGATATCGTTAGAAATAGGAGCTGATTGTGTACTAGAAGAAGGTATATCAGAAACAAAAGAATCATGAAGTTGATTAGGAGTAGAGGCAATATTAGGAGATGTAATAGGTGTATCAGTCTCAGGATGAACAATAGGGGTAGAATCCTGAATTGGAGGAGAGTCATCATACTCAAAATGCTCAGTAGTATCAAATATAGGATCAAATTCACAATCCAAAACAGGTTTAGGAAAAACAAGGAAATCTGAATCTACTTGAACAGAAGCAGAGGCAGAAGGGAAAAATTGTTTCATGAAAAACAACATCCCTTGAAATAAAGGAGGTATTAGTGTCAATATCCAGAACTTTATATCCTTTAATGCCAAATGGATAGCCTAAGAAAACACATTTCTTAGCTCTAGGAGCAAATTTGTGCCTATTATGAGAAAGAGTAGAAGCAAAACACAAACAACCAAAAACCTTTAAGTGAGTATAAGAAGGTGGTTTTTTGAAAAGCATTTCATAAGGGGTTTTGTGATTCAAAGGAGAAGAAGGTAACCTATTGATCAGATAAGCTGCTGTTAACACACAATCACCCCAATTTAAAGGCAGATTGGACTGAAACCTCAATGCTCTTGCTACATTTAAGAGGTGTTGATGCTTCCTCTCAACAACAGAATTTTGTTGTGGAGTTTGAACACAGCTCAACTGATGAATAATTCCTTTTTCTTGATAAAAATATTTCATCACAAATTCAGCTGCATTGTCTGATCTAATGATCTTAACTTTGAGGTCAAATTGTGTTTTCAATCATAGAACAAAAATTTCTTAAAATTGATTGACATTTAGACTTGAACCTTAAAAGATAAAGCCAAGTACATCTAGTGTAATCATCAACTATTGTTAAGAAGAATCTATAACCATAAACTATAGGAATAGAAAAAGGACCCCAAATGTCAACATGAATTAAAGCAAAAGCACAATCCACAACATGCTGACTAGCAGGAAAGGGTAATTCCTTTTGTTTTGCCAAAGGGCAGACCATACAAGGTTCATTGTTATTACAAGAAACAAATAGGCTCATTTTTATTCAATATGTACAATTTCTGATCAGAAGGATGACTCAATCTGATGGGCCAAAGATCAGTTCAAACAGCTGATGCAATGGAAGGTAAAAAAGCAGTAATCTGAGAAGAACACTGTGTTGCAGTGTCTTGAAGAAAGTAAAGTCCTTGAAGTTCTTTACCCAGACCAATCATCTTCCAGTGAAGAAGGTCCTGGATAAAACACATATCACTAAGAAAGATGAAACAACAAGTCAAGGACTTGACCAATTGACTAACAAAAATGAGATTGAAATGAAAAGAAGGAACAACCAAGACATTTTCAAGGATTAAATGTTTTGAGATAATGACAGTGCCAATGTGACTTACTAATGCAGTCTCTCCATTAGGTAATTGAACATAAACAGAATGAACAAAATGATCACTAGCTCTAGTATCCAATATCCAAGCATTAGTAGAAAAAGCTAGTCTATTAACTTTCTGGGAAGAAAAAATGTAATGTGAAAGGTCTAAGATGGAAGCACAAGAGGAGGTTATAACCTTACCTGTGAAATTTGGCATTAGAGGGTGCTGAACCATGGCCTAAGAGTGAAGACCTGTAGCTACCACATTGGCTGCCTGATGAGAACTTCCAACCTGAGATCCATCCCAAGACTGACTGTTCAAGAAAGCCATTAGCTGCTGGCATTGTTCTTGAGTGATAGGGCACTTCATGGCCTAATGCTCCAGTGAACCAGTGGTGGACATGGAACCAGAATTTGACATGACTAATTGATCATTTCCAATGAAATTGGAAACCTGATTTGCTAAAGATGATTTTCCTTTTGGCTTATATCTAGGCGGATGGCCATGTAACTTGTAACATTTGTCAATAATGTGCCCTTGAATGCCACAGTGACTGTAAATTGGCCTTTCCTTTCGATTGCTATACCTATTCCTTGAATTAAGCTTAGCACTTACATTAGAATACAAAGCAACCACTTCAATCTCAGAGGAGGAGGATGAACTAATGTTCTTTTGCATTTCCTCAAGAAGAACCATAGAATACACCTTATTTAGATCAGGCATTGGATTAGCCATGAGGACTTGAGTTCGAATTGCAGCATAGTTCTCATTCAGTCCCATTAAGAACTTCATCACACAATCTTTCTCAAATTTTTCAGTCAAAATCCTCATTGCTGCACAAGAACATTCAGGCAAAGGATCACAATTCATCAATTCATCAGAAAGTGTCTTGAAGTTAGTGAAGTAATCACTCACCAAAAATATTGTTCTGAGAATTGTGAAAAATTGCCTTCTACAGTGAGTAGATCCTGGCAGCATTGCCTTGAGCAAATCTGTGCTTCAGATCCAACTAGACCTGCCTAGCAGTCTCGTTGTACATCACACTAGATTTGATGTTCTTGTTCACAGAGTTGTATATCCAAGAAAGAACCATTGTGTTCGCAAGAGTCCAAGATTTGTACAGTGGAGAATTGGCTTCTAGTTTGCTGATAACACCATTGATGAACTCAATTTTGTTCTTGGTAGTGAGAGCAATAACCATTGCTCGTGACTAGGATGGATAATTGACACGTCCAATCAAAAGCTCAGTGACCAGAATAGAACTAGGATTATCACCACTCTTCAAGCAGTATGGATTAGGATTCAATTCATTAGAATCCGAAGAATCCACTGGATCTGGAACAAGAATCAAAGAAGCTTGATCAGCGGAAGCCACTGGATCTAGAATGCACTGCTTTCAGATGGCTACAAGAAAGAGCAGCACCAAGTGCATCGATTTCTTTTGTTATACAGAAGAAAAAAAAGTTTTGCAAAAGTACCTGCTTTGTAAACTGTTTATCTTAATGCCTAGAGTCAAAACCATCTCAACCAAGTGGACAAATACAGCAACCAGCTTTCTCGGGGTGAAAGTAAGTTGGGAGAGGGTTTTAAATTCATATTTGCAAATTACTCAATCTTTCAAGAGGTCTAGCTGGACCATGTTTTGCCATCACATACTTTGGCTTTCAATTGGACAGTTTTTAATTACACCATCTTACGCTCTTACTGAGATATTGCTGCTAGGCAAGTTTTTAGTTGGCCCTTTTATAAGATATTAACCCCATCTTTTCTATATAGCTAAATTTTATTTCGAGTGGAAAACTTTGCACAGTTCAAACCCTTGTTGGAACACCTGCATAATGCAACTCAAGCATGCCGATCTGCCTGAAATAGTAATGAAGAGCATGGGAGTCTTTGGTTGTGGCTGAAAACCTAGAGCTCGAAGAAGAGTCATTCTAAGGGCTTCGGTTTTATCCAAAGATTTCAGTATGACTGCTATGTTTGAGGGTAATGAAAACTTGTTCAAGTTTGTGAATTATTAAATAGGAAGTTCCGCATCTGCAGAATGTAAAACATGGATATTACAAAATTGGGAGCTAGTTAAGAGCGAAGTGCATATTGCAACAATTTCATAATGATCACAGTAAACCCAAATTTGTTTGCATTTACTTATTGTTACTTAAAAATCCCTTTGAATTCTTCATCCTCAACTTGCTTTAGTCCAAGTCTGACTGCAGCTAATAGAGAGAAATTTGTGCTAAATAAGTTAGCATGTACAAAAACAATGCTGTGATTTTTCTGAACTAATGAAGTACTTACTTCTATTCAGACAATTGTTAAGAGGGAGAGATCCTTGGATACAGCTGTTAAGAATTGTTTAAATCATGGATCCAAGTGCTTTATGTTTCCTTTGTTATGTTTCCCAAATGCAAATAATTTATGTGATTGTTTACTTGGTCTAATTGTTTTGATTGTATTGCATGATCTTAGCTATAGTAAATGCTGACATTTTGGATCCTCAATTTCTTCTCATGATTGAACTTTAATTTTTAACAATGTAATGACCAACTAATTATTGATATCTCTATTGTGTACATTTTTTTCGAAAATTTGTTTACATTGAATATATAGAATTTTTTATATTATTTAAAAATTGTGTACATTGATTGTAAAAAATTGTATACATTCTTTGAAAGCTTATGTACATTGAATGTAACATTCTTTGAAAAATTGTATACCTTGAATGTATATATTTGAAAATTTGAATATACAAAGTTTTGTACATTCTTTAAAAAATTTGGTAGTTGAATATGCATAATTGTGTACATTTTTTGAAAAATTGTTTATGTCAAATATACAAACTCATGTAATTTTTTTGAAAATTTATGTATAATAAATGTACCAAATTGTGAATATTCATTGAAAAATTATATGCACTAAATGTAAGAAAATTAAAACTTGTGTACATTTTATGAAAAAAAATGTATACGTTGAATTTACAACATTATGTATATTTTTTGAAACTTGAGTATGTTGAATGTACAAAATTTTGTCAATTCTTTGAGAAAATGTGTATATTGAATATATAATATTGAAATTTTTTGAAATATTATATACGTTGAAAAAACAAAATGATGTAAATTATTTGAAAATTTAAGTACTTAAAATGTATAGTATTGTGTGCATTCTTTGAAAAATAATGTGAATTAAATATTTAAAATTGTGTACATTGAATTTATATAATTGTATATATTTTTGAAAAATTGTGTCTATTAATTATAATTGTGTACGTTATATTAAATACTGTGTACATAATATTTATAGAATTGAAAAATTATATATTGAATTGTGCACATTCTTTAAAATTTTTTGTAAATTGAATATATAACATTATACACATTATTTGAAAATTTGAGTAAGTTTAAAGTACTATATTGTGTATATTTTTTGAAAACTTGTGTACATAATAATATACATTTTTTTGAATAATTGTGTACATTGAATATATTGAATTGCGTTTTTTTTTTTTTTTAATTTTGTGTTAATTTCATATACAAAACTGAAAATTTGAGTATTTCTTTGAATTTTTTATTTATTTTAAAAAGGACTTAATTACACCCTTTAAGTTTAACATGTCTTCAATTTTGTCCTTTAAAGTTTTGTTTTTTGTTTTTTTTTTTTCCAATTCCATTCTTTAGTTTTTTTTTTTAAATATTTAATATTTGAGGGAGAAGAGATTTAAATCCTTAGATGTCACAATTTTAGTCCCATTTGTTGGACTACATAGCTCTTGACTCAAGTATACTGCCCAAATCTATATAGTTTTTTTTCCCCCACTTTTAAAAGTCTAAAAAATCAATTAATTATAAATAACATAACAAATTATATAAATAGACAAAGAATTAGAGAATCCATTCAAACTCAAGATTGAGAGTTCTTTACGTAGGGCCAAAATTGGGAATTATGCCCATTTTCCTAACTATATAGTTAGTAAGCACAGTTTCAAAAGTATATATTTTTCTAACATCTCGAGTTTCAAAAACTCGATTTTGGGCTATAAATCGAGTCTCAAAGACTCGGTTTTCATGGTTTGATCATGTCTGATGTGACATTTTTTCCACATGGCGTCCACCTAAAAATCGAGTCTTTAAGACTCGATTTATAACCCTTAAAACACTAGAGAAAAAAAAAAAAAAAAAACCCAGAGACAGAAACATGGGTTGTAGTAAGTCGAAGATGGAGATCGGAGTGGGTGGCTTTAGATCGGCATGGGACCATGGGTGGGTGGGTTTCAAGTCAGCGTGGGTGGCTTCAGCTCGGCGTGGGCCGTGTGTGGTCGTGGGGCCGATATGGCGAGAACTTGGTTTGTCACATCTCGAATCTAGCGGTGTTGTCCGACAAAGGAGGAGGAAGAGAGCTCGGTTGATGACAGCGAGGAGGAGGAATTGCGGCGGACTTGGCGGAGAGCTTCGACGAGCTTTGTGGAGTAGTTTCTTTGCTTCGATTCGGATCTCCATTTGATCGTCTCGGGTTTTGGATCCAATTCCGGATCTCGCGTCTCAATTTTTCTACACTTTATTCACTTCAACTCTTCTTTTTCTAGACTTAAAATTTTTTTTGGCTTATAAATCGAGTCTTAAAGACTTGATTTCCAGGTGGATGCTACGTGAAAGAAATGCCAAATTAGAACACTAAAATTGAGTCTTTAAAACTCAATTTATAGGCTTAAAATCGAGTCTTTTAGACTCGAGATATTAGTAAAAAAATATAATTTTGTAAAAGTGCTTAGTAATTATATCGTTTAGAAATTAGTGTAAATCCCCAATTTTGGCCTTTACGTGGCATAGGTCACAAACGACGTCAGTTCTGCGTGTTCTTAGTCAAAAAAACATAAACCTCTTTTCAATTCCACAGGAGGGTTTTAGTTAAAATTACTCCCAGCTCCATTTTTTTCAGTTTTTCTACTACCTGTGGAGTTCAAAAATTCAGTCAGGCACAGAAGTCATTGCTTCTACACAACTAAACAGGTGCGTTTTTCAATCCCCATGTTTAATTGTCTCTACAAAACCATTCTAAATGGTGAGAAACACATTACTAGTAGATCTCCAACACCAATTCACAAACTGGGTTTTCTTCAAAACCCATCTTTATCCTTGAAATACTATGTCTCCAGCACTTCAAATCAGCAACCATTTGCTGTCGCTTACCTCATAAACTCACTTGGGTTCACACCAGAAGCTGCTTTATCAGCTTCCAAATATGTTCATTTCGAAACCCCAGAAAAAGCAGATGCTGTGGTTAAGTTTTTGAAGAACCATGGGTTCTCTCAAACCCAGATCTCGAACCTTGTTAGAAGACGCCCAGGACTGCTCAAATGTAATCCTGAGAAAACCCTTTTGCCCAAAATGGAATTCTTTTCTTCTAAAGGGATTCCAAGTCCTGACCTGGCAAAAATGTTTAGTGGGTTCCCTGATCTTTTTAGAAGAAGCTTAGAGAAACAAATTATCCCTTCCTTTGATTTGTTTAAAAGTTTGCTTCAGTCTGAGGATAAGACTCTTCAAGCTATACAGCGATGTTCGGGTATGTTTACATATTATCTTGAAACTTATGTGGTGCCCAATATTAATACATTGAGAGAGAGCGGAGTGCCTGAGTCGTTTATCATTTCTATACTTCAAAAACAGCCAAGAGCATTCAGGGTTAATCCTGTTCAGTTTAGAGAGGCTGTGGAGGAAGTAAAAGAAATGGGATTTAATCCTTCGACGATGAAGTTTGCCAAGGCAGTACATGCTGTGCGGTCAATGAGCAAATCGACATGGGAAAGGAAGCTCAATGTTTATAAGAAATGGGGTTGGACTGAGGATGAGGTTTCTATGGCATTTAGAAGCCATCCATGGTGTATGACTGTGTCTGAGGAAAAGCTTACGAGGGTAATGGATTTTCTTGTCAACAAGATGGGTATGGAGTCTTCCCTCATTAAGAAACACTCGATACTTTTTTCTTTGAGCTTGGAAAAGAGATTGATTCCTAGGGGTTTGGTTCTTCAAGTTTTGCTATCAAAAGGTTTGGTGAAGAAGAATTTTAAAATGCATGCGTATTTTGAGTGCCCTGAAAAGACATTTTTGCAGAAGTTTGTTATGCTTCATGAGGAGGAGGCTTCTGAGCTGTTGAAGCTATACAAATGATCATTGGATTCTTCAAAATGAGAAGAGAATAACCTTGTTAAATTACTTGCTTTAGTTGAGCTCCAAGATTGCAATTAACCCATATTAATTTTTTATTGTTAATGTGAGTTGTCTTTTATTTGTTTGAACATTCTAGCTCGAGTTCCAAAATGCATAATCATCTGCTAGGCTATTGTGATCTGTTCTTGCTTAATAAATGGGCATAATTCAGCAAGTGGTTACATGGCTGAAATTTTGTAACTAAAATATAATTTATCTGTGGAAATTTTGTCACAGAAATTTAATTCCTTTCATTTTGTAGCTATAAAAAAGACATCTAGCTCCCTGATACATGCTCTTTGTATGCAATTGTATTACTGGATGGTGTTGTAATGTTGCTGCATGCAATTCTGAGACTGATATTGCTAGTTCAAGTTGGTTACACAGAGTATATATTGAAACTATGGTGAAGTCTCATAATTTGTGTGCATTCCAAGATACCTAACAATTTTCTGTTTAACATGTTTGTAAGCAAATTTGCAGAATTTTTTTGTTGTTTTGATTTGCAGAGCTCTCATATGGCGCCTATCTGGAATTCTCTGCATGTTCAGATGGCTACAAGAAAGAGCAGCACAGGGTACATGGATTTCTTTTGTTCTACAGAATTTAAAAAAAAAAAAAAATGCAAAAGTACTTGCTTTATAAGCTGTTTTTCTTAATGGCTCGAGCCAAATTCATGTCAGCCAAGTGGACAAATCCAGCAACCAGCTTTCTTGTGGTGAAAGTAAGTTAGGAGAGTGTTTTGAATTCGTGTTTGCAAGTCACTAAATCTATCATGAGGTCCAGTTGGACCATGTTTTACCATCACACCTTACTCTGACTTTTGATTGGACAATTGTTATTTTAACTCTTACCAGGATTTATGTGGCTAGGCAAGTTGGCATTTGTTTATTTCAACCCTATCTTTTATATACAAGCAAATTTTATTATAACTGAAAAATTGTGTACAATTGAGATCTTTGGAACCAAACTTTGTATTTTAGTTGAAAATGGACCTGCATAATGCAACTCAAACACTCCAACCGACCTGAAATTGTATGAAATGAACGAGTATTGGAGTGTTTGGTTGTGGTCGAGAAGCCACTGCTCAGAGAAGAGACTCATTTTAAGGGCTTTGCTACTCATTCTTGTTCGTGAACTGTCATATAGAAGGTCCTCCCATCTGCAGAATATATACAGATAAAACTTGGATGTTACAAAAGTGGGAGCTGGTTAAGAGGGAAGTGCATAGTGCAGCAATTGCATAATGATCACACAGAGACCTAATTTGTTTGCATTTTTTATTTGTTAGTTACATTTTTCATCCTCAGACTTGCCTTGTTCCAAGTTTGAGTGCAGTTAAGAGAGAAAGAGTGCGCACATGCAAAGGGGGGAGGGGTGGGTTGTTGTGGAGCTGGGGAATTTTTTTGGCTAGAGTAAAGACTTACTGCTGTTAATGCAAAGTGACATGAGTTGTAGATGAAAACAGAAAGGTGTATTACAAGTTGTTCAGATATGAATTTGTGATAAATAATTTAGCAAATACAAAAACAGTATCGTGTGTTCTTGAGCAAGTGACATATATCATGTGGAGTTGTTTTAAAATAAATAAAGTGCTTTCTTGTATTTAGACAATTGTTAAGAGGGAGAGAGACTTCAATGCATCTGTTATAATTGTTTACATCATGGATGTAAGTTCTTTCTGTTTTTCTTATTGTTTACACATTGTTCTTGAACTTCATTTAGTCATGTGTAAGGGTGCAACTAGTTTAGGCTAAAGTTTAAATCCTTTTCTGTTTTGTCTAGAGAAATCCAATTCTAATTTATGTGATTGTGTTGCATGATCCCAGCTATTGTAAATGCTTACATCATGGATCCTCAATTGTTTCTTCTCATGATTGATCTTTCATTTTAACAAGACGTACTGATTATTGCTATCTTGAATACTACCCTGTAACTAATTTTTTGTTTGGCTGTCTGTTTTTTATTTGTAAGTTGCACTCGTATTCAGTGGGTCATGGCCTCATCTTTCGCCTTACTCTTGTTAGGTAAGGAGGGGCCATTTGAGCTTAAGTTATTCTATTCTGCTCCAATTCTACATGGAAGCTGCTGTCGTATATGGCGTGCAATTCATTTTCTAAAAGCCAGCATTTTGTTAAAAATTGTTTGCTCATGTTTGTGAGTGAATTCTCTTAGAAGTGTAACATCTACTTCGATTTATGGAGCTTCTATATGGTGCTAGTTGGGATGGATAGATGTTCCCTGATATTGGTGCTATTTTGGATTGTTATGTCGGATTCATCCCTTTGTGTGTGAACGTATTCATTTTCTTTTTCATTGACAGGTTAAGAGAGGTGGAGAAACGCAGATAACGCTCTCATGTGCATACATTTATTAGCTTGTCGTATTAAATATTTTATGTTATGCATGGAAAAATGTAATATAACTATTTTAAAAGAATGTAATGTAAAATTTATAGGTTAATTATTTTAAAAGAATGTAATGTAAAATTTATAGGTTAAATAGTGACTATATAAAACTTATATAATCAAAAATAGTGAATTTAAAATACGTTATATGTTTCATTACATAAAACTTATATATATACACACACACATGAAGGTATAATCAACATTATGCAATTTATTTAAAATAATAACGTTAAAACAAATGAGTAACTGCTCAAAAGATTACATTTGTATATTCATACCTTCCATTTTTAGGAAGACTTTTACTTAAATTAGTCAGACTAAAGTGAACTGAAATGCTATGTTAATGTGGCTTAATAGGAGTGTAATAATAATAAGTGTTATCCTTAAGATTTTAGATATTACAAATTTGATATATATATATTTTAATAAATTTGGATTTAGAATATGTGCTCTCAATCCAAGCCCATCTTCTCCCATCCATTTTGTAAGTGCACAAAAATGGACTGAAGTGGACCACATAGGACTAAAGTGAATCGAATAGGACTTAAGTTGTCTGAGTAGGACTAAAGTGGACCGAATAGGACCAAAGTCGACCGAATAAGACCAAAGTGGATAGAATACATTGAAGTGGACTGAATAAGAGTAAATGAATAGAATAGGACCAAATTCAACCGATTAAAACCAAAGTCAACCGAATAAGACCAAAATGGATAGAATAGGACCAAAATTGACTAGATAGGACCAAAGTGCACCAAATACAACCAAAGTGGATTGAATAGGACTGACTAAGACCAAAGTGGATAGAATGAACTGAATAAGACTGAAGTGGACCAAATGGACTGAATATGACTAATTTAGACTGAAGTGGACCGAATAGGACCAAATTTAACTAGATAGGATGAAAGTGGACCGAATAGGACCAAAGTGAATTGAATACGAACGAATAGGACCAAAGTGAACAGAATGAATCGAATAGAACTAATGTGGACCAAAGTGGATTGAATAGCACCGAATAAGACCAAAGTGGACAAAATAAGACTAAAGTGAACTGAATAAGACTAAAAGTGGACAAAATGGACCGAATAGAACCAAAGTGGACCAAATTGGACTGAAGTGAATTGAATAGGACTTGAATAAGACCAAAATAAATAGAATAGACCGAAGTGGGTCGTATAGGACCAAAGTGGATCGAAGTAGATTGAATAGGAACCAAAAATGACCCAAGTGACGGAATGGACCAAATAAGCCCAAATTTGAAAAATTGAAATAATGAAATTATAAGTCAATTACAATGACAATTACATTTTGTACTTTTTTAGATCATTGTAAACTAGATTGTTTAACCTAATTAATTAACCAAGTGAATACTTAGGTTTATTATTCAAATCTAGGTTAAAACAAAACAATCATATCATGCAAAGCAGCAGAAATATAAAGAACACAAAGATATGATGACCTAGGAAAACCAAATCGGTAAAAAACCTGAGGAGGATTTAACCTAGCTATCCTCAAGGTAAAAAGAAAATTCACTATGAAAGAATTAAAATTTGTACAATAGAACTTAAACCACTAACATTCTATTGCTACCTTGAGTAGAAAACTTACTACCATGACCCCATGATAGCTTCGAGTCAACGGACTACTTCTTTCCTTGATCTATAGCAACCACAAGTTCTCCTACTTGTGACTTTGAGACTCCATTCAAAGGTTTTGGATCTTCTTGAAAATTCTTTATGCAGCAACTGAAACCACCATCAAGTTCTTGATGCAAATCTTGATCTTGATAGCTCTATGTGTGTGTATAAAAGTAAACACCTCTCGAATCTTACAAAAGATGCAACACACAACTCAACAAAGACCTTAGAGAGCTTTTGGGTACAAAACCCTAGATCTACAAAAAAGGCACAAGATGCACTCTAATCTCTCTGAAAAACCTTATAAAAACGTGCTTATGGTTTCCTTTATATAATAGTAGTGTTTTACTTGAAACTCAATACGTTTAAGTAGAGTTTGGGCTGAAATAGAATTCTAGAGATACATGTTTCGATCGTTTGCCTGTTTCTCGATCGATCGAACCAGACAGTTTCTAAATTCTTCTTTCTACAACTTACTTGTTCTTGAATCTTGACTTGAATCACCTTGAGCACTGTCTAATAATACCTATAGACTCTAAGATCTATATCTAGACAAGTTTTTGTTCACGATTTACCAATTGTTCTAAACTTTTAGAACCTAACAATCTCCCCCTTTGACAATTCATGACAAAACTTACACACAATATGAAATGCTTAAATACAAGAACAACCCAATACAATAAAATGCCCAATTACATCACAAATCCCAATCTAAGACTCCTAACCTAGAAGTTGCAATAAGAAGTAGAAGGTCTTGATCAAAATGTACCTGTCTTTCCTGAAAACACTCAAAAGAACACATCACCGCATGTGTGGAAAGAAAGACATATAAAAAATAATATGATACGTAATATAAAAATAAAAGTAAATTCTAACTCTTCCCCTAAGTTAGATACATAAAAAAGTTTTTATATTCTCCCCCTTTGAAAAACAATTTCAACTCCCCCTAAACAAAACAAATAGGATTCCCACATTCCCACATTTCATCTATTTCTCCCCCCTTTTGTCACGTATTGACAAAGCCAACTCAAACAAAGAGTAAGCAAAAAAAATATGCAACAAAAGTCAAGAGAAAATAGAGAATCAAGGAAACAAATGAAGACCAACAACTTCCCTTATGAACACTTGTTAAGGAAAACAAAACAAGTTTTGGGAAAAACAGTTTTGGGGAAAATTTAGAAGGTGGGGAAAAGTAAAAACACACAAACCTAACCTTTTAAAAAAAATAAGTTGAGGATACGCATAAAGAAAAATATTCTCTCTTTCAATAAATGCAAACTTGACACTATGTAACCCATAAATAGATGGTGTTTGAACTCAAATCAATTAGAGAAAATATTTGAACAATTATTATCCATCATATCTCAAAAAAAATTTCCTCAATTTTCAACATTCACACATCAAGAAAAATAGCATATACTAAAATGTACAAAGACTCAAAAATTAATCAATCAATTTTTAAATCAAGTTGAGTACATAATTTAGCAAAGTGTATGCATGTTATGTGTGAAAACAATGAGAGATACGATTGCAAAATTGCAAGATGGATACAAAAAATAATGCAATGAATGTGAATCCTAAAAATAAATGATGCATGAAAAAAATTTGGTCAAAAACTTAGAAACTGAAAAATTTTCAGTTTTGATTGGTCGAGCATTGATCAAAAACCAATCAAGTCAGGCAGAGAGCAATGATTAAAAATCAAGGGATTTTCAATCGGTCGAAAAACACATTCGATCAATCAAAATTCTGGAAAACTGGATTTTTTGAAAAACTGCAGAAGTTTATACAAAAAACACTCAACCTAAATAATTTCATGAATGAAATACATGAGAATGAGTTTAAAAGTTTTTCAAAAAAAAATATGAGTTTTCTACCCAAAACTTCAAAACAAAGATTTATAATCGTCAAAAACACAATTTTTGCCAACCTTAACCATATTTTGCATCAAACACCATAAAAAACATAATCTTGGATGGCCAAACCAAATTCACACAGAATATCATGTACTAAGTTTAGCAAAGACTAACTTGTGTAGTGTGTGCAATTAGTAAAAGCATGAGATACATGTGAGGTGATAAGTAAATAGTGATCAATCACAATTTTTATAAAATTCATCACATAAGTTTGAGAGTGACTATCACCTAAAGAGTTACATCATAGAGCTCTTACATCTCCTAGAAAACAAGCTTGCAATCATGTAAGTTTCTTATTTTGCCTCATAATGTACACACCAATTTTATTTCCATGTGAATTTATTATAGCCTAATAATGTACACACCAATTTTAGCATTAATCCGAAGCTATACCTTATGTTTTTTTTTTTTTTTTTTTGGTGCATGTGCTACACTTTCTCGAGCACAAAATCTTATGATATGCATTAAGGTGTTCATGATTGGCTAGTAAACAGTGGTGAGATGGTTATTTATGCATTTCTCTTAGGATTTTTTAGTCCTTACAATCAAAAGCATGTGACTTCAAAATCAAGATCATGTGATCAAAAACTATAAACAACTCCCACACAACATGCACTACATAGCTAAAACTAGTAAAGTGCAGAAAAATAAGCTCATCTAAGCTAAAGAAGGTACATAGGCATGTTATGCAAAGATAATAGGCCAACCTCAATTACATATTCATGATGTGTAATGCAAAAGAAATAAAAATCTTTTTGGTTTCAAAAAATCTTTATGACCAAAACTAAAGCACACATTATGCTAAATGAATAAAATGCAAAAATAATGCATGACAGTTCTTAACTAAGTTATAGAGGGTACACAAACAAGAAAGATCAATTTTTTAATTAACCCTTGAGTACATGTACAAACTAGTACATACTCACACAAAATTAGAAATAGCTTAGCACTTATATAACACATACTATTCAAGTCTCTCCACAATGTCAAGCATGTTTTAAATCAAGAGAGAGATATTATAATTGATGTAATCCTTAAAACAAATAAAACAAGACACAAAATAAAATATTTTTGTCTTTTTGAAAATTTTCAATGTTTTTGGATTTAAAAAAAAAAAAAAAAACAAAACAAAACAACCTAAGAAAATAAAACAACAAAAAACTAAAAGAAAACATGTCCACAAATAATTGAAAGAATTAAATCAGGGACAAGTAAGTAACACTCACCTTAGCAAATCTTTTCTCACCCATATAGCACGAGTCTTCGGCTTTATAGGTGAAAATCCATGAGAAGCAGAGTGTATTTGAGAGATTACACCAATCTTCTGAGAAAAACTGAAATCCTGCAAATTCCTTTCACAAGGCAACAAGCTTAAACTTTTCAAAAGAATATGAAACAATTTGTATGGACTTATGGCAGGAGAAATATCATCACATATCCTAGATTGGAATACAACATTTTTAAATTTCAATTTATGACAATTAGGATGAATGTGACCAAAGACACCACAAAAGTGACAAACAGGAACAAATTTAGGAACATCAGTATTCCTAACAGCAAATCTAGTCTCAAATTTTGGTTTTTCCCTCAACAAAGAACAATTTGGTCTAATATGACCAACAACACCACAAAAGTGACAAGTAGGCACAAAAACAGATTTATTATACTCTCTAACGGTAGGTTTAGACATAGGTTTAGAAATTTTAGCGTCTACATCAAAATTTTTACATTTGTCTAACCTAACAAAATAAGCATTTTTCTTTATAATTCCTCTTGAAAGGAGGGATGTAAACTTTCTCAGTTTTAGGCTTAAGAGAAACAGACACTTTTGTTATCCACAGCAAGCTTGGTATTAGTCAAATTTTTAATTTTAGCTTTAGATTTAACTAACTCTTGTTCCAAACTTTTCATCTTCTCATCTTGAGAGGAAATTTGATTTCTCAAAAATTCATTCTTTTTATTAGACTCATCTAATCTAACAACCAATTCCTCTTTTTTAAGATTAGCCAATATTAACTCATCCTTGAATTTCTTAGCAATTTTCAACGATTTAGATAATTTCTTACGAAGAGTTTCACAAGTATTAATAAGATCAACATAAGCAATAGCATCTTCTATATTCAAATTATCACAAACATGAGCAGAAAGACACTTCAAATTATCCATGATAGCAAGGATCAATGATCAACTCTTAGATCAAAAGATCTAACACAAGAGCTAACCCGCTTTAATACCACTTGTACATTTTTAAATCCCTGTAAACTAGATTGTTTAACTTAATTAATTAACTAAGTGAATACTTAGGTTTATTATTCAGATCTAGGTTAAAACAAAACAATCATATCATGCAAAGCAACGGAAATATAAAGAATACAATGATATGATGACCTAGAAAAACCAAACCGGTAAAAAACCCGGAGAGGATTTAACTTAGCTATCCTTAAGGTAAAAACAAAACAAGTGAATGCTTAGGTTTATTATTTAGATCTAGGTTAAAACAAAACAATCATATCATGCAAAACAGCAGAAATATAAAGAACATATAATGATATGATGACCTAGGAAAACCAAATCGGTAAAAAACCTGGGGAGAATTTAATTTAGTTATCTTCAAGGTAAAAAGCAAATCCACTGTGAAAGAATTGAAGCTTGTACAATAGAACTTAGACAACTAACATTCTATTGCTACCTCGAGTAGAAAACTTACTACCACGACCACATGATAGTTCCGAATCCACAAACTACTTCTTTCCTTGATTTGCAGTAACCACAAGTTCTCCTACTTGTGATTTTGAGACTTCACTCAAAGGTTTTGGATCTTCTTGAAAGTTCCTCATGTAGCAACTAAAACCACTATCAAGTTCTTGATGCAAATCTTGATCTTGATAGCTCTATGTATGTGTATGAAGGTAAACACTTTTCAGATCTCACAAAAAATTCAACACACAACTCAACAAAGACCTTAGAGAGCTTTTGAGTACAAAACCCTAGATCTACAAAAGAGGCACAAGATGCACTCTAATCTCTTTAAAAAAACCTTATAAAAATGTGCTTAGGGTTTTCTTTATATAATAGTAGTGTTTTACTTGAAACTCAATACGTTTAAGCAGAGTTTGAGCTGAAATAAAATTCTGCAGATATGTGTTTCAATCGGTCGAACCAGGCAGTTTCTGAATTCTTCTTTTTGTAGCTTACTTGTCCTTGAATTTTGACTTGAATCACCTTGAGTATTGTCTAATAATACCTATAGACTCTAAGATCTATATATAGATAAGTTTATGTTCATGATTTGCCAGTTGTTCTAAACTTTTAGAACCTAACACATTTCTAGTAACATTTTTTATGAAAGCATAAATAGCAGTGAAACCTAAAGTTAAAGTTTAAAAATGAGTTCGACTGGTAGTGAGTTAACTATAAAAGAAGCGGAAAATTCCATATAATATTTCCTAGGATTAGGGAAGATTACATTGCTCAACATCATGTTTTATTTATGTAGAACTAGCCTTTTTTAGTGAGAGATACTAATGCCGATGTTCAGTTGAATGGCCTACATGAGCAAGAGCATCAAGGCAGTGGTCTGTGCTTATCAAAAAAAAAAAAAGATAGTGGCCTATGCAACAAGATATTAAATTAATTTTTGCCTAAAATTTGTTATAGTTACTTAAATATTGTATTTTACACATGAGATTCTCAATTAAATTCAATCATGTGAATTTATTAATAAATGTGGCACATCTTTTTGAAAAGAGAATTAAATTCAACTATATAATTTATTAGTCAAAACAATCCTACCAAAATGATTAAATTTAGAATCTGTTTGGGATCTACTTATTTTGCTAAAATTGAAAATTTTTTTGTTGAAAATACTGTAAATAAAGATAAAAGTCAGTTGAAAAGTACAATATGACCTATGAATAGTATTAAAAAGTACAATAAAAACTATAAATAGTAACAAAAATAAACTAAATAGTAAAATAAATTGATAAAATTAAGCTATGTCAAATACACACTTAATTAGGATAAACTAAAAATGACCGTACCAAGAAATTGTAGTTAAACTTTTATCCTTTAATAATTATTTTTTTTGGGTCAGTGAAAGGTCCATCATGGCCAAGCCCATCTGATCCAAGTCCAGTACATAAATTTGTTTAAATAGCAGTTTTCATGTCTTTCAAAAGACAATGTTCAAAACAACCAAAATCCAAATGAGGGCTTTTGAATTTATCATGGGTTTCTGCCTTGGACTGGTTTGTGGGTTTCGAGTTTTTGCTCATTCATAGTGTGGAGATTAGCCTTTCATGGATGAAGACAGAGAGATCAGCCTTTTTTTCCGAGGTTGGTTTCCATTAAAACTTTTCATATGTTATGTATTGGCTTGTGATTTATTCTTTTGAGTTTTGACTATGATTCTTTCAATTATTTTATAGTTACATAAAATTTTTTTTTGTGAATGAGTCATGTTTGATTATGAATGTGGGTTTTTGATATTGTTGTTCATTTTGACTTGATTTTCGAAAATATATGCAACCCTAAATGGGTGCTTTTTTTGGTTTGTGGATTCAGACATTCTAAATCTCTAGTGTTTGTAAGTAATGTATTGAAAGTATTTTTTGATGGGTTAAGCTCTTACTGTTTATATATTACGCTGTCTGTTAGTTGGAGTACTCTTCCTTTTTTTTTTTTTTTTTTTTGATTGGGTTCTAAATATTGAATGTGCTATCTTGACTATAGATAATGGATTCTAGCAAAAGCTCTGAATTGGAAAATGAATTGAGTGTTGTCATAGTTGATCAACAAGAGGAGGATCAATTAGAACCTACTCATGGAAGTCCAAGCAGATCAAACACTCCGAGTAGACATGACTAGCAAAATGTAGAAGTACCAAAAGTTGGCATGAAGTTTGATTGTGATGATAGCGCTTATGAATTTTACAAAGAGTATGCTCAACGGATTGACTTTAGTGTAAGGAAATAATTTGTAAAGCGAGCAAAGAGGGACAACTTAAAAGGAGAACATTTTGTTGCTTAAAAGAGGGTGAGCGAAATGTTGACAAACGCCGAGAGCAAGTATCTTTTCGCCGCCCAGTATCACGAGTGGGTTGTTTAGCACAAATGACTTGTCAACTCCAAAAGGATGGTATGTTAGATGTTGTTTTTTTCATGAACAACATAATCACGAGCTTGCTTCTTTGCCAATAAAGCATATGTCAAGATCAAAGAGAGAAATTGCACCTGCTCAAAAAGCCATTGCAGATGATGAAGAGAGGCCTGGAATATCAATTACACAAGCCATTGATTCATTGAGCATGCAAGTAGGGGGTGGTGAAAATCTTGAGTTTATGAATGTTGACTATAAGAATTCTGTACATAATGAGGGGGGGACGGCTTTGAAGAAAGGAGATGGTCATGCCGTGATGGAATACTTTTGTAAGATGCAATTAGAAGATCCATCTTTTTTTTATTCAATACAACTTGATGATAATAATCAAATCATGAACATTTTTTGGGCTGATTCTAGATCAATAGTTGATTATGGACATTTTGGAGATGTTATATGTTTTGACACAACTTCTCGGACAAATACATACAGTTGACACTTTGCTTCATTTGTTGGGGTTAATCATCACAAACAAACAATTATCTTTGGTGCAACTTTACTTTATAGTGAAACAATAGAGTCATTTAAATGGTTGTTTGAAAGTTTTTTGAGTGCAATGTCATGGAAGCAACCAAGAACTATACTTACAGATCAGTCTGCTACAATGGCTAAAGCAATAGCTGAGGTATTTCCTGAATCAAATCATCGCTTATGTGTATGGCATATTTATTAGGAGGCCACTGTGCATCTAAGTCATGTATTTGATTCGTTTCAAGAATTTGCAAATGATTTTAGTGATTGTGTGTATGGTTATGAAGATGAAGATGAATGGCTTGTTGCATGGGATAATATGCTTGAGAAATATGCTCTTGTTGATAATAAATGGTTAGGTGGGATATTTGATGTGAAGGAGAAATGGGCTATGGTATATGGTCGACATATGTTCACTGTTGATATGAAAAGCACCCAACGTAGTGAGTCAATGAACAATACGTTGAAGAAATACTTGAATGTTAAACTTGATTTTGTGCGTTTTTCGAAACAATACTCTAGAGTTTTGGCTGATAAGCGACATCAAGAACTACAAGCAGAGTTCAGAATGAGACGAACAAAACCTGTTTTATGAGTTGATTTAGAGATGTTGGGACATGCTGTAGAGTTTTACACCCCAGAAATATTCCCAATGTTTCAAGATGAATATTTGAAGATGGGGGATTGTAAAATTTACCGGGTTAATAAATTTGATACTATCAGA
The DNA here is from genome assembly GCF_932294415.1 of Quercus robur. NCBI lineage: Eukaryota > Viridiplantae > Streptophyta > Magnoliopsida > Fagales > Fagaceae > Quercus > Quercus robur. Next base: position 47,159,098 of record NC_065539.1, on the reverse strand, counting down.
GAATACAAAGTCACATATAGGGAGAGAACTCAAGAGCACCTAGTTAAATATGAAGCCTCAACGACTATTGTGGAATGCAATTGCATGAAGTTCAATTTCATAGGAATTCTATGCGACCATGCCTTGAAAGTTCTTGACAAGAAAAATATTAGGAGACTTCCAGCCCATTATATATTGAAAAGGTGGACAAAAGATGCAAAGGTTGGTTCTATCAAGGACTATCGTGGCATTTATATTAAAGGTAATACTCAAGAATCGATAGGAAAGCGCTACTCTCATTTGAGTAATAAATTTCATGAAATTTCCACACTTGCAGCAGAGAATGAGATGATGTATGAACATACCAAAAGATGTTTTGAAAATTTATTGAAAGATTTGCAAGAGATGAGAAAGAAATGTTATTCCATTAGTATGGAAGGTCGCGTAGAGGTCCATGGTGAAGCTATTCATGCAGATGTATTACAATGTAATAGTGGATTTGACTCCCATAAGGATATAACTTCTCAAGATTATGCTGTTGGACACTACTTTAAAGATTTATATGGTTTAAATCAGGTATACATATTCCTTATGTTTTTTGTTACAACCTAAGCGTTAGTCCCCTCCTCCCCCTCTCCATACATAAACATGTTTGGTGGCATATTTGTAGGTTTCATCACCTCCTGATATTATCCAAGAAGAGCACCATATTGGCAACAACTATAAGTAGGTTGGATTTAGAAACCAGCTTTTTTGGATGGAGATTGGAGACCAAAATGGGTGGCGTTAAGAGTACAAGTTTATTTGACCGAAATTGGAGACTATTTTTGACTGTCAATTGTTAAGTAAGTTGTTAAACTTACTTCTTCTTCTTCTTCTTCTTTGTGTTTGTGTGTGTGTCTATTTCATTTAGATTTGCAATTGTTTTGACAAAATGTTGCATGTGATGTGATCATTTACCACACTTTTTTGTTTTGTCACAAAAGCTGCTAATAGTTTTGTTCTGGGCCAATACAATTGTGCTGGTTGTAACCAAGATTTGAACAAGATTTTCTTTTTCTTTTTTTGGGGGCAGAAAACTATTATATTTATGAATAAATTTTATTTGATGCTTGCCAAACTGAGATAATATCCTATCCTAACTTGCCAAAGTCACAGAAACAGTAATGCCCTTACTTAGCTCATTGAAACTGTCTTTGCATCTCAAGGGTGTGTTTGAATCTGTGTCAATGGTCTTAGATTAGAGATAAACACCTTGAATCCTCAAGGTGGTTTGTATCCCTTGGCTTAACATAGGTTGAGCCTTAAAGCTAGCCTCTACCAATAATTTTATTTTACTCAACAGCTCTTGCTAAGCATCTTTTTCTAAGGGCTAAAACCTACAAGTGAGATGTAATAACATTCACTTCGACAATATAAAAATCGTAAAAGCCCAACTTGTGCCATAAGTGAAGACAAGTTGTAATAATTCCATCTAAATGAATCTTTTAACGGAAATGTTTGTAATCTTGAAGTTATTCTTTTCATATTTTAATTTGATAATTGTAAACGCAAATATCTTTAAAGGTGTGCATAGAAGGTTATAATCAAGAAGTATCTATTATGTGCAAAATCGTTAACTGCTATCAAGGAGTTTTAAATTTTAAGTTTTTCCTTCAATTCTTTTTGTTTAGATCGATGAAGAATAAATAGAAAACACCCCAAGACAGAAAAACCTCATAGCTTCTGAAGGAGAAGGAGAAATGTAAAATAAAATAGAAACTAAACCACTCCACAGATCTGAAGGCCCTTCCAACAATCTACTAGACAACTACCATTCCTATGGCAATATTTTTCCACCTTTTGATTAACATTAGTTCCATTGCTACACAATGGAAATTCTTTAAGCTGGAAGCCTGTCCTTAGAAAAATTATTAGTCTGATAGACCAACAAATTTGATAAACAAGTGAGCTAACCACAGCTGAAGCTTCACATTTTATGACTTGTAGGCACAGATGACTCCTTTTCTGTCCAAGCTCATTTCAAAAATAGTTGTGTTGTATTAAATGACCAAGGGCCTTGATCTAGAACCTTCTATCTAGTCTCAGTGTAATCGAACACATGCACAATTACACCTGTTTCCAGCATGTGACTGAGGACTAGCTCCCTCTTTGCTTCAACAGTGTTCCTAATTAGGCATGAGTATTAATGCATAGGGCTTGGTTCAGAAACATGGACCTCTTTTTGTTCTTCTTTTACGATTTCAACAAACATCCTTGATATCTTCCTGCCATCACTTTCCTTGTTGAGATAAGTACATCCAAATGCAGCAAGAATCCAAGCACGGAGTAGGAAAACCCCAAGCATAACCACAAGCATTGAGGGTCAATTCTTTCAGTTTAGAGAGGTTGTGGAGAAAGTAAAGGAAATAGAATTCAATCCTTTTGATGATGAAGTTTGCCAAGGCAGTACATGTTTTGTGGTCAATGAGCAAACCAACGTGGGAAAGGAAGGTTGATGTTTATAAGAAATGGGGTTGGTCTGAGGTTGAGCATGAGATTTCATTGGCATTTAGAAGGCATCTGTGGCGTATGATGGTGTTAAAGACAAGATTATGAGGGTAATAGATTTTCTTGTCAACGAGATGGGCATGGAGTCTTCCCTCATTATGAAATACTCGGAACTTGGAAAAGTGATTGATTACTAGGGTTTTGGTTTTTCAAGTTTTGTTATCAAAAGGTTTGGTAAAGAAGGATTTTAAAATGTATACGTGTTTTGTTTGTTCTGAAAGACATTTATGCAGAAGTTTGTTATGCCTCATGAGGAAGCTTCTGATCTATTGAAGCTATAGCAAGGAAAATTGGATTTTTCTAAATGAGAAGAGAATAGTTGTTGGATTACTTGCTTTAGTTGAGCTCCAAGATTGAAATTAATCCATATTTTTTTATTGGTAATGTGAGTTCTCTTTAATTTGTTTAACCATCAAAACTCGAGTTCCAAAATGCGATGCATAATCATCTGCTAGGCTATTGTGATCTGTTCTTGCTTTATACATGGGCATAAGTCTGCAACTAGTTCCATTGCTGAACTTTTGTAACTAAAATATGATTTATCTGTGGAACTTTTGTCACTGAAATTTGATTTCTTTCATCTTGTTGCCATAAAAAGGGCATCTAGCTCTACATGATCTTTCTATGCATTTGTTACTTGATGGTGTTGCAGTGTTGGTGCATGCAATTTTGAGACTGATATTGCTAGTTCAAGTTAGTTATACTGATGATATATTGATACCATGGTGAAGTCTCACATATTGTGTGCATTCTAACATAAATAATATTCTGTTTAGCATGTTTGTGAGCAAATTCTCTCAAGATTAGCAGAATTTTTACATTTTTTTGATTTGTAGAGCTCTTATATGGTGCCTATCTGGAATGCACTGCATGTTCAGATGGCTACAAGAAAGAGCAGCACAAAGTGCATAGATTTCTTTTGTTCTACAGAAGAAAATAATTGGAAAAATACTTGCTTTCTAAGCTGTTCATCTTAATGGCTTGAGTCAAATTCATGTCAACCAAGTGGACAAATCCAGCTACCAGATTTCTTGTAAGTTGGAAGAGGGATTTAAATTTGCGTTTACAAGTCACTTAATATATCATGAGGCCTAGTTGGACCATGTTCTGCCATCACATCTTACTTTGACTTTCAATTGGACAGTTGTTATTTTAACTCTCTTAGCAGGTTTTGTGCAACTAGCAAGTTGGCATTTTTCCCTTTAATTAAATTTCAACCCCATCTTTTATATACAGCTAAATTTTATTATGAGTGAAAAATTCTGCCCAATTGAGATCCTTTTAGAACAATACTTTGTGTTTTACTTGAAAATGGACTTGTATCAACTCTAACATGCCAAGCATGTAATAGTATGAAATGAACGAGTATGGGAGTTTGGTTGTGGCTAAAAGCCCACAGCTCAGAGAAGAGAGTGATTTTAAGGGCTTTGGTTTTATCCTAATTCTGGTATCAAATGCTTTAGTAATAGAGATTTCAGTATGACTACTATGTTAGAGGGTGATGAAGACCTGTTCTTTTTCAAGTTTGTGAACTATTAAATAGGAAGTCTCGCATCTGCAGAATGTATACAGATAAAACTTGGATATTACAACAGTGGGAGTTGGTTAAGAGGGATGTGCATCATGCAGCAATTGCATAATGATTACACAGTGAACCCTAATCTGTTTGCATTTCCTTATTTGTTACTTAAAATCCCTTTGAATTTTTCATCCTCTACTTGCTTTAGTCCAAGTCTGAGTGCAGCTGAGACAGAGAAGACTTACAGCTGTTAACACAAAGTGTGACACAAGTCATTTATAACACAATCCAGAAGTAGTTTAGGTGAAACAAAATGGTGTATTATGAGTTATTCAGATAAGAGTTTGTGCTAATAAATTTACCATGTACAGAAACAGTGCTATGTGTGCTTGAGCAAGTGATATGTATCCCGCTACTTGTTTCTAAGAAAAATAAGGTGCTAACTCGTATCGAAACAATTATTAAAGAAGAGGAGAGCCTTGGTTGCGGCTGTTATAATTGTTAAATCATGGATCCAAGTGTTTTACGTTGCTCATATAGTGTTAGTTGAACCCATTGTTCTTGGACTTACTTTAGTCATGTCCAAGGTTGCAATTAATTTTGGTTAATGTTCAAATCCTTTATTTTTGAAAAAAAAAAAAATTACATTATAATTTATGTGATTGTTTACTTGTTCCCATTGTTCTTATTGTGTTGAATGATCCCAGCTATTGTAATTTTATGTAGTTACTCTTGTAGAAGCTCAGTGATGTATTGTTTGTTCAATTTGTCTCTCTTTTCTATTTTGTTGGTAATTTACACTGGCATTTGGTGGGTCACAACATCACCTTCGATCTTAATCTTATAAGAGAAGGAGATACCGTTTGAGTAAAAGTAATTGTATCACGCTCCTATTTTGTATGGAATATGCTGTGAGGTCTTGTATATGGAGTGCAATCCTTTCTATAAGACAGAATTTTGTTTTCTCATGTTTGTGAGTGAACCCTCTTAGAATTGTAACATCTCCTTTGATTTATGGAGCTTCTATACGGTGCTAGTTGGGCCAAATAGTTCTTCCCTCATATTGTTGCTGTTTGGATTGCTTATAATGTGAGGTTCATCCCTTTGCGTGTACGTATGTCCATGTTATGCTTTTTTTGTTTCTCTTTGCTGGGGTGGTGAGAGGGGGAGAAATGCAGGTAACTATCTCATTTGATTAAGGGAAATGACTCTTACACACAAACTTACATGCACTTTTTAAACTAAAATCGTAAAGTGACTTGATGTCATAATTTCAGTTTAAAATGCTTGTGTGTAATAAACATAACTCATTGATTAATAACTACACCTAAATCCAATTTGTGAAACCAAAGCACAAATATACATGGTGATACTATCGAGTCAATTGGCTTGTTGAGTCTCAAAAACCTATAACCGGCTTGGTGGAAATCAGGAGGAGGGAGCAAAACTCTTTGAATAGGCCTATGAAGAGATAGAATCCACAAGACCTGTGATTGGCCCAACAAATTTCTTACGAAAGGTCGATTGAAAATTGAAATGATAGACCCAATTCCTAACTCACTATAAGATGGGACACAAATAATCTCTTGCACCTCAGGAGCTAAAGTGGATGTCGAGATATTAAGGAATACCAAATATCTAAAAGGGATGGGGTCTAATCTTCTTATTCTTTGCCAAAGGTTTGTTGAAATCTCTTACAATTGGCCAAAAGTTTTGTACTCAATTGACATTTTATAGTGTTAGCAACAAAAACGTTCAAGATTTAAATTCTTCTTCCCAAATATCAAATTATCAAAAAAAAAATTAAAGTGTTTGATTGATTGATAGTGTTTGGCATTAGTCTAAATCTTATAAGTAGTTTTTGTTTTCTATCTTTTTTAAAGAAAATGAAATAGTGAGATTCAACCTTTACACGTCACAAATGTGCTTGGGATATCATTTGAATCCTAAGACGTGTCTTTACTCTTAGACTAAAAATTATATTATACATTTTTAGTTCTCAAATAATCTTTTATTTTTTATATAACAAAAATAATAATAACCCAAAATGGTATAGCAAAACAATCTGGTACCGTACCGAAGTATATTGGACAAATCAAACATATCCCAAACGGAAACGGTAGATTTTTGGGACAGAGGATATCAAAACGGTGCACTTTGGAGAGAAGAGAGAGAAGTAGAGAACCCTAATGCAAAGCTTTGGCCTTCGCGGTTTGGGAATCCTGCTTATTCACCCACAAGCCACAGCGGAGGTCTTCTTCTGAAACCGACTCTATACGGTAGGTGAGTTTTTCTTCCAGTACCGCTTATATGACATGTTGAATTTTCTCTATAAAGCTATTCACCATGCGAGTTGTACTGTTGAAACCCACATAGCGTTATTATTATCATCTGGCAGACTAAGATACATTTCAAGCACTTCAACTTCAAATCAACACTCATTCACTGTCTCATACCTCATAAACTCATGTGGGTTCTCACCAGAAGCTGCTCTATCAGCCTCCAAATATGTTAATTTTGAAAACCCACGTAAAGCAGACTTGGTCATTAGCTTTTTCAAGAACCATGGTTTCTCACAATCCCAAATCGCAAACGTCATCAGAGATCACCCAGGAGTGCTGGTATCAAATCCTCACAAGACCCTTTTGCCCAAATTCGAGTTTTTCCACTCCAAAGGCTTTACAACCTCTGACATTGCCACAGTCTTATCTAGAAATTCACCAATATTGAAACGAAGCTTGAAAAACCACATAATCCCTTCTTATGTTTTCCTTGAGAATTTTCTTGGAACTGATGGGAACACTATTACTGCTGTTACACGTTCTCCGGGAATTCTCACGGTTAAACTCGACACTCATGTGGTTCCTAATATCAATCTTCTGCAAGAAAATGGAGTTCCTGAATCAAATATATGTGCCTTGATTAAAAAATGTCCTAGACTTATTACGGCAGGTGCTATTCGATTTAAAGAGATTGTAGAGGAAGTCAAGGAAATGGGATTCAATCCTTTGGGGTTGAGTTTTATTTTGGCTATTTTTGCAATGAGGGGAATGAAAAAATCCACATGGGAGAGGAAGGTCAATGCTTATAAGAGGTGGGGTTTGTCTGAGGAAGAGATTCTTGTAGCATTTGGAAGGAGCCCACATTGTATTATGGCATCTGAGGATAAGATTATGCGGGTGATGGATTTTTTGGTCAACAAAATGGGCTTGGAGGCTTCCCTTATTGTCAAGCGCCCAAACCTCCTTACTCTTAGCTTGGAGAAGCGACTTATTCCAAGGGCTTCGGTTATTCAAGTTTTGCAATCGAAGGGTTTGATTAAGAAATTGTTTTACTTGCCTGCTGTGTTTGAGGATGCAGAGGAGTTGTTTCTGCAGAAGTTTGTGATGCCTTATGAGAAGGAAGCTTCTGAATTGTTGCAGTTATACAAGGAAAGATTGGTTTTCTCAGAATGACTACAGAATAGGATATGTATCAAGTAAGGAGTGATATGAAGTAGTTATACTGTTATAGCCCACATTAAGGATCAAGTTTCCCTTGTTTTGAGTTATTTTATCCATTAGAATCCGTTAATATTAATCTTGCTTTAGTTCAAGTCCAGAGTGCCACTAATTAAAATTCCAATATCTTGCTAAACCCCAGGTCCTTTTTCACTGTTAGCCTGTGCTTAAAGAATAGAATCATTCCATGGTCTTATGTTATTCAATTTCTGTTACTGAGACTTTTGGTCAAGAGGAACTTTTAGAGTGACTTGTTCGTTTGAGAATCCTGAAAACTTATTCTTGTATAAACTCACAAATTATTTGGAGCAAACTTCTTACCTATTGAATCTATAAAGTGAAATTGGATCTCTCAAGCTAACCAAGCAATTACTTGTTTCCATTGCACTGTTTGGTATTGAACTTACTTCAAATCAGGTCCAAGGTTGCAGCTGATCCAATCCAAACTGTTGCCAAGTGCTTGGTGTTTGTTTCACTGAGCTTGGAGAAGAGAACCATCTTAAGGGCGTTTGTTATGCAATTTCTGCCAACGATAGGTTTGGTTGCGCTCTTTTCTTTTACTAAAAAAAAAAAAAAAAGCTGATTTATCTTTTTGAGGATCCTGCAAAGTTATTTCTGCAGAGTCGTAAAATGGGTGACGCATGAAGGGACGTAAACTTTTCTTATTTTGTTGTACACCATATTTTGTAGCACCTTTAGATTCATTGTAATTTGCATATTACTTGTTTGTCAGATTATGGAGAAAATTGTTTGTTTATGATATGTTTTAGACTGACATTTTTACCGAGTTTACCAAGAATTATTTTAGAATCCTCATGAGGTGAATCAAGTTGTTTATTGAGCAATTGTAGCTCAGTTCAAGAAAATACTTATCTACTTTTTTTTCTTTTATTTATTTATTTATTTATAAGAAACAAGTCAAGCCGAAGAACAAGTTTAAACTCGACTATTAAACAAGAATAGATTATAAATTGTTTGTCTTTGTGAACATGTTCGTGAGTATAAGGCTCAATTTAAATACATATAATATTATTATGTTTATAAGTATTCATGTTTAAAAATATATTAATTTAGACTTAGTATTTGATTGTTTAAGTTTGTAAATAAAATTTCCATATTATTCATAATTTATCAATAATATAGATAGTTCATTTCATTGTAAAGATTATATATAGTTTTTAACAATACAAGTAGGTGAATCTAATTTTTGTAAATTCTTAAATGGCAATCAATCTATCTAATAATTCAAATAATATGACTTATTAATTACTATAATTTTTTTATTAATTATTATCATATATTTGTGAAAGAGTAAAAAACTTTAATATTAATGTTTGATAAGAAAATAATCCAAATTTAAAAAAGTAATTGTTTGTTGATGAAATCAAACTTAACTCACACTCAAAATTAAATTAAATTAACAATTTTCAACCTTTAATACTTGGCTTAGCTCATTTATAACCCCAATTATCACAAAAACCAAGATCTCAGTTGTCAAAACTATACAAATTATACATATAACTAATAAATAAAAAATAACTATACAAATAAAATCCTATCACTCCTCATTTGAGCGTTTATTTTAATTACTTATTCTTCTAAAAACTTGAAAATGATAAATTTAATCACTTAACCTTAATTCTAAGACTTTTTTTTATAGAAGAAATAACATATACTATTATAAAAAGGAATCAGCCAAAGTTGGCTAAGAGTACATCAATAAGGTGTGAAAGAACGCTTGTTGAGGGCCATTTGTGGAAGCCCAGGCAGACAGAAAAACCCAATAATGAGGGTCACAAAGAATTGACAAGATAAATAGCAAAAAACCCATTAGGCCCAAGCGGCAGGAATAATGGATCACAGACCCAACAAATAATAAATGGGTCTTGAAGAGGCAAGTAGGCTCAAAAAAGCCAGGAAAGAAAGAAATAGCATCCCATGGGCAAAATATGAGGTAGAAAAGTGAGAAAGGGCCGCCGCAGGCCCAAAGTAATGCAAACTAAGAGAGTAAGGGGTTTATGGCAGACCCATGAACCCCAAAGATAAGGATAAGGTTATTGGGCCAGGGAAACCCAATGAAGTTAGTAAAAAGCCCATGGGAGTGTGGAATTAGCAAACGGGTCGAGGAAACCCAAAGAAAGAAATCGGGCCATGGATGCCCAAAGGAAAGCCCAAAGGGACATAGGAGCCTATGAGTAAAAGAAAACAGTGCCCATGACAGGCCACTAAGAAAAGGGATAAACGGTTGGCCCAAAAAAGAGGTCCAGCAGGATTAAGTTATTACGCCAAAAATAACAATTCAACGTGGCAGACAATAAAGAAAATCAAAAGTAGGACAAAGAAATGTAAGGCCCATCATCATATGAAGTCCAGCTCCTGAATGGAGCGAAAAACCAAAGGAAAGCCCACATGAAAGGCCAGGAAACGCAGACGGAGAGCCTCCCGATCGCGGCAGACGCATGAGCAGCAGGTAGACTTTTAGAAAAATTTGAAAGGGAAGCAAGCGCAAGGCCCAGACACCACCAGCTTGTACCCAGCCAATATAGGACTTGGTGGGGCCATGGGCCAGAGGTAAGAGATAAAGGGGGTATGGTTTGGTGGTGGGGAGAGGGGAAAAGATCTATTTGTGGCTCCTACCCAAGCCTCTTTTGGGAGGTACGTACTACTGGGATGATAGACCACCCAAAAGAGGCAAGTTTGAGGGGGAACCATTGAGTGCATGCTCTGAGAATAGAGAGAGAAAGCATTAATACCGTGGTAGGAAGAAATGTTACGGTATACAGAGGAACAAAACAAACCTGCCTCTGTCTGGCAAGGGTGGATGTCGCACAGTCTTGGTGGTCGGCAAGTATGCCTAGACCAGACAAAGGTGGTTAAGAGGCAAGACGGTAAAACACTAGTCACGGCAGGCGCTATAAAAAGGCTCTTGCCGTGCCCTGTAAAGGGGATGGAAAAACAGAGTATATTTTTTTTTACGGAGTGAAAAGAAAACAAAAAAGAGCAAAAAGAAAATAAAAAAGATAAGAAAGAAAACAGAGAAGAAAAGAAAGGAAACTAAGAAAAAAGGAGAGTTAGTTCAATGGGCATACACCAATAGATCGGTTTCCCTCTCTCCCCCTTCAAATCTTACTTTCTTCCAAAACGTAAACAAGGACTCTTTCTTTTTGGGCAATAACCATTCAGGTTCGATTCCCTCAAAACCATTAATCCCCACGGCAGGATCTTTTTCCTGGGGGATTATTTGCATTAAGAAGAGGCGTTCTCTCCTCTTTGGTTTTGCTACGGCAGACTAAGCTTAAAACTTAATTTATGCCTATTTAAATTAGCCAGCATTATTTTCTTCATTTTTTCTCTGTAATTGATATCATTATGACTGTAATCATGCTTTATTAGCAGGGAATACATAGCCATTTATTTAAATAAGTCAAAGTACTCTGTTTTAGTTATTATTATATCTGTCTGCCGTAACTCGTCTACAACAGTTCTGCTTGCTGTAAATTTGCTCCTGTCAGACAAGACATAAGTTTGTGCACAAACCAGCCCAAGTTGAGTTACAATTGGACCGGCCCAGCTCCCTTACTCAGAAACACTAGGGCCCATCACCGTAGGAGGCAACCCAGCCCATTACCGCAGGAGGCAGCCCAATATACCATATACAAAAAAGGCCCCTACAACGCTTTCTATCTACACATGAAAACAACTAACATGTCTCATAATTCCAACATACTAGCCAAGTTTTCGCACGATATGCGGTATATTTTGTTAGTTTCCTCCAATATTTCAATAATTTACTTCTAAAAAATTGAAATATTTAGTGTTCTATTTTATAAACAAATCAGAAAGACAATAAGAGAGGTGTAATCATTTGATCATACTATATGTGTTTAAAATTTTGAAAATTACATGATATTGTAACTGATATAGATAAACCAATTTCATGCCTACTAACAAAAATGCAAATATCATTTTGATAAACCAAAATACAAATATCCTTCAATAATTGTTTTTAAAAGCTAATGTGGACCAAGCCATATCAACACTTTGTAAAAAATTTGTAAAATTGTTTGTATTTTTAGCATTACTCTTCTTTTAAGTATGGCAAGAATAAGCCACGGGTTGAGAAAACATGAGTTTTTTTTTTTTTTTTCACTTGTTCATCAATAGGGAGAAAATACTAAAATAGAATAGAATTTCATAATTTATTGTAATAAATAAAAGAGAACACTAAAACATGTTATATTAATTAAGTAAAATGGTTTTTTTTTTTTTTTTTTTTGGAACCATTAGATTGTTTAGAGATCTATAATAGATAAAATGTGTAACTCATGTAAAATTACACCAGGCGTAACTTCACTAACTTGAATCCGTCTATATATATAGAATTTTTTTTACATTCTTGATTGTTTGTTATTATTATTTTTTCTTTTATTGGACCTTGTTTCCAAGATAGCAAAACTAACTAAATTTGTGCAAGAGTACCATATTTCTAATCAATTTTTTATAATATAAATCTTAGAAAACTAGTATCAAAATTTCATTATACTTAAATAATTAATATAAAAAATATGTTTATATCATATTAGTAATATTTTTAATTACATAGAATAAATACTACAATATTGGTTATATATATTGTGGGGTCATGGGCCCAAAATCATACAATGGGGCATGGGGCTTTGGCCGAGAGCGTGGTAGTCCGAGTTCGAGGAGGAATATCTCCTCGGACCAGCTAAAGCATTGTCAGATATAAGTCCTAAATAGTCAAAATGACCTTCAAAGAAGTTCTAAAGGATAAGAACTCAGGAATATCTAAGGGAAAGCTGCTAACACCGCATTTATGTAGACAAGACCCCTGAACAATGCTATCTCGGTTACCGCAACTCACATAATGCTAGAAAGAGTGTCTGATGGGACAGGGACTCAAGTATAGGCTTGGATAATCAACAAGTGGAAGACCAAGATTGTTCAAAAGGGACTATATAATAGGAGAAACCCACCATGGAGAGAGGATCCTAGGATTAACAGAGAAAGTACTGTAGCAATCTCAAGAACTCCTGTAACCATTATCATTAAATATTTACTAGAACAAAGCTCCTCGGATTGTGCCGAAAACAAACTTTCTTTGATAAACTCAGTTCATTTCTGTTTGATTGTCACGAACACCATATTAACTGTTATCCATGCACTAAAGCCTAACTCTTTGACCCACTCTCTACAAATTTATTATACTGGGCTCACTGATCCAAGATTCCATATACCTTGGACTTGGGCTGCAAAACGTGTCCCTACATATATAATATCACTAAAAGAAGTTATGAAATCTAAATGGTTAGGACTAATTTTAGTGAATTCACAAATATTTAATTTTTTTTATGGCTTTTGTGTCAATTTTTGTCAAAATGAGTATTTGGATTGATGAAAACTGAGTTATATAATTTAATTTTCATCACCCAAAACCTAAAATATGTTCGACCCATGCAAGAAATTATTGTTTGGCATAATTTTTGAGTCATGTTCTCATTACTCAAAACTCAAAAAAAGTTGATTTTGAGTGATGAAATTGAGAACAAGATTTGGAGCTTCCAAATCATAAATTTTGAGTTTTAGTGGCAAAAGTGTAATTATGGTGTATTAGTGAGGCCCAATGGCAATGTGTTGATAGCAAAAGAAATAATTATTTAAATTCTTCTAATATAATTTTTTTTGATAAGTTAAATATAAATAATTGATGTATAACTAATTAACTACATTCAATATATATATAAATATATATATATATATATTTACTCCATTAGTTAATTCTCAATCGGTTTTTTGTGTAGGCAGGGATTGAACTCTAAATTTTTTATTCAATTATCAGAGACTTTATCAATTGAACTAATTGGAACCAACTATTAATATGTAAACCTAAATAAAGAAATCTAAAAAAATGCGTTACATGGTTGAACTTCATGTTCTCTCCTATGAGATTTCTATAATATAATAGATTTAAGGGCAAATTACAACTTACCCATCTGTGGTTTTACCGAAATTTAAATTGCCTATCAATGGTTTGAAATTTGACACTTTGTCTCACCTGAGGTTTGACCAAAATTTAAGTTACCTACATGTGGTTTGAAATCCTATGATACAATTGTCCTCTTAGATTATTTTTGATATTATTTCATCTTGAATTTATATATATATATATATATATATTTATATGTTTTTGAAGAAGTAAGACATAAAAGTGAAACAAAATTATATATTTAGTTATGTTTTTAACGGAGATGGATTACAAAATTCTAATTGGGCTAACCTCAAGTAGGTAAAATGTCAAATTTCAAACCACATATAAATAGCTAAAAACAAGTGAGTAAGTTGTAATTTATCCAGATTTAAAAATAAAAAATAAATAAACAAACAAAAGAAAACAAGAGGACAAAAACTCACTGGGCCAGTGATTTTTGAAGATACACGGTGAAAACTAAAAAAAAAAAAAAAAAAAAACAAACAAACAAACAAAAAATAAACAAAAAGACCATTTATCAGTCACACTCTTCTTACCTTTCAACTAGCTCGATTTCGATTTCCTTGCCTCTCCCACTCTCCCACTCTCTATCAGCCGCAGACTCTTTCTCTCGCTCTCTCAGCCAATGTAAAATCTGTAACTAGGACCACTACTACTCGATTGTCCAAGGGTTTTAAACGAAGCTCCGGCCTTTGGCTTTTGGTTGTCTGTGACTGAGAGGTAGAGATACCTAGGGGTGTCAATTCGGGTTAGCGTATCGGGTTCGTGTCGTGTTGAGGTAGGGGTATTAGACTAAATGGCTCAACCCTAACCCGACCCATTTAATAATCGTGTTAGGATCCTTCAACCCTAACCCGACCTGTTAATAAGGCGGGTTGACCTGACCCAACCCATTTGACACGTTTAATAAACGAATCGTGTTGGGTTGACACGAATGTAACACAACTCATTTCAACCTGCATAATATTAAATATAACATCTATTTATAAATTATTATTTTTTTACATCCCAAAAACCAGTGCATACACTTTAAGTCTTCGACCCACATTCAAAATAATATAGTTCAATAAAAAAAATAACATTCATCTAGAAATAAGTTCTTTACACTCCAAAAGAAGCGCGACTCTTCAACCCAAATTCAAAATAATATAGTTTAACAAAAATAAAATAACATAGTTCAACAAAAATATAATATCCTTGGAACTCGCCAAATGCTAAGTATCAATATTGAAAGAATTTGAGCAAATAGTAGACTAATCCTGACTATGACCACGATTATCATCCATAGATTCTTTGTTGATGTCCAAGTTCATAACATCTTCCACAAGCTCATCCAATTTCATTTGTACAAGTTCTATGCCAAAAAAAAAAAAAAAAGTATTAGTAGTTACAAAATATGATCATGCCTCAACAGTTTTACAAGAACTAAATAATAATAATGTAAGAGTAATAATAACTAATGAAACAAATAAGATTACCTTTCTCATTTGTAATTACTTACTTTTCTTTTTAAATTTAAAATATATGTTGGATATAAAAGGTTTTTGAAAAATCTAAAATAAAATAATTATTTATTTGTTATACGAGTTAAACGGGTTGTGTTAAGTGGGTCATTTCGGGTTTGACACAAATAAATTGGCGTGTCAAACGTGTCTATTGCGGGTTACGCGGGTTGACCCGCTTATGACACGTTTCTTATCGTGTCGCTTTCGGGTCAACCCATTTATGACCCAAACCCATTAAGGCCCAACCCTAACCCGAAAAAAACTGTGTTGAGTTCGTGTCGTATTCGCGGGTTGGGTCGAACATTGACACCCCTAGAGATACCCTCCCGCTAAAGTTTCGGAACCTTGCTCATTTATTCACAGCGGAGATTTTCTTCAAAAAATGGACTCATAGAGTGGGTGAGTTTTTCTTCCAGCACTGCTCATTATATTAGTTACAGTATGTTGAATTTTCTCTATAATGCTGTTCACCATTGTACTTCTTGTTGTACCATTAGGGCCCCTCAGAAATTTCACACTGTTGAAACCCACCTAGCGTTTTTATGGTTCAAATCTGTTAGATACATTTCAAGCACTTCAAATCAACACTCATTCAAGGTCTCATACCTCATAAACTCATGTGGGTTCTCACTGGAAACTGCTCTAACAGTCTCCGAAAATGTTAATTTTGAAACCCCCGATAGAGCTGACTTGGTTATTAGCATTTTCAAGAAATATGGTTTCTCACAAACCCAAATCTCAAATATCATCAGAGCATTCCCTACTGTGCTGCTATCAAATCCTCACAAGACCCTTCTGCCCAAATTGGAGTTTTTCCAGTCCAAAGCCTTTACGAGCTCTGACATTGCTATAGTCTTATCTAGAAATCCACAAATATTGCGACGAAGCTTGAAAAACTACATAATCCCATCTTTTTCTTTCCTTAAGAATTTTTTTGGAACCAATGAGGACATTATTAACGCGATTATACGTTTTTGGGTTATTCCCGTGGGTAGATTTAACAATTGTGTGCTTCCAAATGTCAATCTTCTGCGAGAAATTGGAGTTCCTGAATCGCATATAAGTTCCTTACTTAAACAGAAGCATAGTGCTGCTGTGACAAATCCAGTTCGATTTAAAGAGATTGTGGAGAAAGTCAAGGAAATGGGATTCAATCCTTTGAAGATTTCTTTTATTCAAGCTGTTTTTGCAATGGTGGGAATGAATAAATCCACATGGGAGAGGAAGGTCAACGTTTATAAGAGGTGGGATTTGTCTCAAGAAGAGATTCTTGCAGCATTCAGAAAGTGCCCCAGCTGTATTATCGCATCTGAGGATAAGATTATGCAGGTTATGGATTTTTACGTCAACAAGATGGGTTTCGAGACTTCCTTTATTGTCAATCGCCCGATACTCATTATTTATAGCTTGGAGAAGCGGCTTATTCCAAGGGCTTCGGTTATTGAAGTTTTGCAATCAAAAGGTTTGATCAAGAAGAATATACACTTAGCTAGAGTGTTTAGTTCTTCTGAGAACTCATTCCTTCAGAAGTTTGTGACACCATATATGGACAAGGTGTCTGACCTGTTGAAGCTATACAAGGGAAAATTGGATTTTTCAAAGATGACTACAAAATAGAATATATATAAGACAAGGAGTGAGATGAAGCAGCATTTTGCAACAGTTTGGAATTTGGATCAGTTGCAACCTGGACCTGATTTAGAGTAAGTTCAATACCAAACAGTGCAAATGGATCAAGTAATTGAGCTTGAATGATCAGATTTCAATATATAGATTCAATAGCTAAGAAATTTGCTCCAAATAACTTGTTCTGCGTTTTGAGACTTTTGGTCAAGAGGAACTTTTAGAGTGACTTGTTTGTTTGAGAATCCCGAAAACGTATTCCTGCATAAGTTAACTCCAAACAAGGGAAACTTGATTCATGATGTGGGCTATAACTGCTTCATCTCACTCCTTGTTTTCTCTAATTAAGCTTGGAGAAGAGAACCATCACAATTCACAAATCTGACTTATCTTTTTGAGGATTCTGAAAGTTGTTTCTGCAGAAATGTGTGAACTGCAATGAGGAAGCTCCTTGGCCGTTGAAGCCATATGCAGTGAAGTTGAACTTTCATGCCAATGAATTAGTGGTGTGAGGGAGGGAACCGTGGATGCAACAGCTATTGTAAAATGTTATGCAAAGGAACATAAATGCTTTTTATTTACCCGTTAGTGTAGTGTTACTTGATCCCTTTGTTTCATAACTTGCTGTATCTTTTGTTCAAGGGTGCTATTAAGCATTTTATTTTCCCCATGATTGAAGCTGAACTCGTACAAAAGAAGCAAGAATAGGGAGCGAGTCTTCTGACAAATGCCAAATCATTCTTTTACTAAGCATAGAAAAGAGTCATTTCTAAGGCTCTAGTTAGTCCATTTATGGAGACTGAAGTTGCACCATCTCTTGGCAAGGGTGGGGAATTTCAACCTCATCTTGAAATTGCCTAAGATGGTGGGAGTAACTTGTCTCCTATTGTAGTGGTAGTGGTAGTGAAACAATTCTTTATTGTCGTTTTGAGATTGAAGGGGAATCTTTCATGCGTGCACCATTACACTTTGATGAGTCTGTTTCTTTAACTTCACCAACTTCAAATGAATGGCTAGTTGCTTTAAGGGATGAGATGGGTTCCATGGCAAAGAATCAAGTAAGGAAGTTTGTTGATCTTTCGCTTGGGCATAAGACCATTGGAAACAAATGGGTCTTTAAAATTTAGTGCAGCAATGCAAATGAATCAACGATCATCTCAAGGCGAAAGATTTTAAGAGCTCGTCTAAATTTCATTATGCGAAAAATGAGAGTTTGAATCTTCTTCTCCCATTGTTGTACTAACAATTAACCTTAAAAAAGTATAAAATACGTTTGAGTGGGTAGGAGGCTAGCTAATAAGTTATAAAAAATAAAAATAAAATAAAAGAAGAAGAGAGGTTTGAGTTTGAGTAATAAAGGCTTAATAGGAGAAGCCTCCAATGAGATGGGCGAAGCTTAATTTAGATGGATCTACCCTTGGTAATACTGGACGTGCAGGTGGAGGCGGTGTTATCAAGGACCATGATGGGCATTGGTTGAAAGGCTATGCAAGGCCTCTTGGGTGCACTAACAGTTGTATGACAGAGTTGTGGGCCCTAAGAGATGGCCTTCTAATAGCTAAGGAAATGGGGATAAATAATCTCATCATTGAGTTGAATGCCTTAAGTATTGTTTTGCTTATGAACAATAATACTGCCAACTTCTTAATGGAGCCATTGCTTACTGATTGCAGGAACCTGGTGAGAGAGATTCCCAACAAGCAGATAGTTCACATCTATAGGGAGGCCAATCAATGTGCCGATGCGTTGGCCAAGCTTGGTGTTAGTAGTTTAGACTCTTTTGTTATCTTTTTGTATCCGCCACCTGTGGTGGAAAATATTTTAGCTTCTGATAAAGTTTGTTTACGCTGTAATAGACTTATTAATTCCTAAGTTTAATGATATATCCTTTGTTGACCCAAAAAAATAAAAATAAAGGCTTAATAAATAAAATAAAAACCTCGATATAGTACATGCTATAGAGTATGAAGGAAAACAAAACGGCGCACTTGGGCAGATACGAGAGAAAAAGAGAACCCCAACGCAGTACAAAGCAAGGGTTTTGGGTTTGGTTTTGGTTTTGGTCTTTTTTTTTTTTTTTTTTTTCCTTTGGTATTTTGAGTGAAACAAAGGTTTAGACTCTGGGGTTTCGGAATGTTTGCTCATTGATTCAAAGCGATGGTTTTCTTCTGAAATGGAATCGTCAAGTAGGTGAGTTTTTCTTCCAGCGCTGCTTATATATAACATGTTGAATTTTCTCTATAAAGCTATTCACCATGGTACTTGTTGTTCTACTTCTACCATTAGAGCCCCTCAGAATTTATACACTGTTAGAACCCACGTAGCGTTATTATTATCATCTTTCAGATACTTTTCGAGCACTTCAAATCAACACTCATTCACAGTCTCATACCTCATAAACACATGTGGGTTCTTCCCAGAAGTTGCTCTATCAGCTTCCAAAAGTGTTAATTTTGAAACCCCATATAAAGCAGACTCAGTCATTGGGTTTTTCAAGAACCATGGTTTCTCACAATCCCAAATCTCAAACATCATAAGAAGACATCCTGCAGTGCTGTTATCTGATCCTCAGAACACCCTTTTGCCCAAATTGGAGTTTTTCCAGTCCAAAGGCTTTACAACCTCTGACATTGCTACAGTCTTATCTAGAAATCCACGGATCTTGGAAAGAAGCTTGAAAAACCAGATAATCCCATCTTTTGTTTTCTTTAAGAATTTGCTTGGAACCAATGAGAACACTATTACCGCTATTAAACGATATTCAGCTATTCTAATTGTTAAACTTGACACTTTTGTGGTTCCTAATGTCAATCTTCTGCGAGAAAATGGAGTTCCTGAATCAAATATATGTGCATTAATTAAAAAAACTCCTATAGCTATTATGACAGATTCCATTCGATTTAAAGAGATTGTAGAGGAAGTTAAGGAAATGGGATTCAATCCTTTGAGGTTGAGTTTTATTCAAGCTATTTTTGCAATGAGGGGTATGAATAAATCCACATGGGAGAGGAAGTTCAGTGCGTATAAGAGGTGGGGTTTGTCTGAGGAAGAGATTCTTGTTGCTTTTGGAAGAAGCCCACATTGTATTATGGCATCTGAGGATAAGATTATGAAGGTAATGGGATTTTTCATCAACAAGATGGGTTTGGAGCCTTCCTTAATTGTCAAATGCCCGGGACTGCTTACTTATAGCTTGGAGAAGCGACTTATTCCAAGGGCTTCAGTTATTCAAGTTTTGCAATCGGAAGGTTTGGTCAAGAAGGATTTCTACTTGCCTACAGTGTTTGGGTGTGCGGAAGAGTTGTTCCTGAAGAAGTTTGTGATGCCTTATGAGAAGGAAGCTTCTGAATTGTTGCAGCTATACAAGAGAAAATTGAATTTTCCAGAATGATCAATGAATATATTGATAAACATGAGGCAAAGAATTAGATGAAGCAGTTGTGGAGTGCTCACATTATGTGTCACATTTCACTTGAGTTGAGTTACTTGATCCAATTACACCCTTTGGGATTGAAACTTACTCTAAATCACAATCAAGATTGCAACTGATCAAAATTCCAAACTGTTGCTAAAGGCCTAGTGCTTGTTTTCACTGAGCCTGGAGAAGAGAACCATCACAAGAGCTTTAATTTTGTGATTTCTGTCCTTTAGAGGTTTGGTTAGGCTGAGGTTCTTTCTCTCTCTCTCTCTCATGTTGTTGTTGTTGTTGTTTGGTGAGCTACTCATCCCTTTGAGGATCCTGAAAAGTAGTTTCTACAGAAAGTTGGAAACTGTAGTGAGGAAGCTCCCAGGCTGTTGAAGCTATCTTGATGCTAGGGGAAATTTGTAAGAGGTAGACTTCAGTGGATGCAGCAGCTACTGTAAAATGTCATGCTTCACCATTTATGTGGTGTTACTTGATCCCATTGTTTCAGAACTTGCTTTATTTCTTGTCCAAGACTACTAATCATTTTTGTTTGCATGATTGAAGCTTGGGGTTAAAACTTAAAACACTGACAAACCCATCATAGATCATACTATATATATATATCATCGTCATGGCATAAAACAATTTATTCTTGCTCATTTGTTCTGTATGTACTACAATTGTGCAAATAATCTTGCGTTAATCTGGTAGAAGCTCGGTGGTCTAAGTGAGATTGGTGGTTCAGTTCAGCTATCTGTAATTATGTATCCCTTCTATGCTAAATGAAAGCTGCTGTGGGGTCTTGCACATGGTGTGGAATCTCCTCAATGAGCCGACCTTTTGTTTAGCTAAATGAAGGCTGATTTTTCCTCCTTTTTAGCATCAATCAAATAGAGAGTTAAGCAACAACATTTGTTTAAAGAAAGCTAAATTAAACCTACAAATATAGATACAGAGGTCGATCTTGAACATGTCTAAGTCATCAGTGTACTTTGTTAATAAACACACCTTTGTTGTTAATAAACATACACCTTTGTTATTTTTATTATTACCATTTACATTTCAAAATTCTCGATTTCCCATTCATATTTGATTTTGTAGCTCATTTTCATTAGTCATTTGGTGACCCTTGATGCTATATAAGTTATCTTAAAGTCTTAATTGATAACACTTACATGACACTTAATGGTTAAAATACTATCAAAAATAGTAAAATGTTATTCAATGGAACAGAATTGCATTATGGGTCCTCGATTGTGTGGTGTTACTTGATCCTATTGTTTCAAAATTGCTTTATTTCTTGTCCAAGAGTGCTACTAATCATTTTTGATTTCATGATTGATGCTTGGGTTTAAACTTGAAAGCGTGTCAAACCCTTCATGTATCAACATCATTCTATAGAGTTGGACCCTTTAATATAGTGTGCGATTGACATCCTCTTATTTTAGCAAGAATATTTTATTAAATCCATTTTTTAGCAATAAATGAACTAGCTTAAAAAAAAAAAATTAATATAAACTTTCTGTGTGTGTATATATGTCTTTTTCTTTTTTCTTTTATTTTCTTTTTTGTTTGTTTTTGTTGTTGTTGTTGTTGTTTGGTAGATCCTGAAAAGTAGTTTCTATGGAAAGTTGGAAACTGAAGTGAGGTAGCTCCCCGGCTGTTGAAACTATCTTGATGCCAGGGGAAATTTGTAAGAGGTAGAATTCAGTGGATGCAGCAGCTATTTTAAAATGTCTTGCTTCCCCATTTGTGTGGTGTTACTTGATCCCATTGTTTCAGAACTTGCTTTATTTCTTGTCCAAGACTACTAATCATTTTTGTTTGCATGATTGAAGCTTGGGTTAAAACTTAAAACACTGACAAACCCATCATAGATCATACTATATATATATATATATATATCATCCTCACGGGAAAACAGTTTATTTCTTGCTCATTTGTTCTGTATTTTTTTGGCTCATTTGTTCTGTATTTACTACAATTGTGCAAGTAATCTTGCGTTAATCTAGTAGAAGTTCAGTGGTCTAAGTGAGATTGGTGGTTCAGTTCAGCTATCTGTATCACTTCTATGCTAAATGAAAGCTGCTTTGGGGTCTTGAACATGGTGTGGAATCTCCTCAATGAGCCGACCTTTTGTTTAGAATGAAAGCTGATTTTTCCTCCTTTTTAGCATCAATCAAATAGAGAGTTAAGCAACAACATTTGTTTAAAGAATGCTAAATAAAACCTACACATATAGATACAGTGGTCGATCTTGAACATGTCTAAGTCATCGGTGTACCAGTTTTGTTAATAAAAACACACCTTTGTTGTTAATAAACATACACCTTTGTTATTTTTATTATAACCATTTACATTTCAAAATTCTCGTTTTGACCATTCATATTTGATTTTGTATCTCATTTTCATTAGTCATTTGGTGACCCTTGACACTATATAAGTTATCTTAAAGTCTTAATTGATAACACTTATATATGACACTTATGGTTAAAATACTATCTGAAATAGACTTAAACGGGTGATATATCTTAATGACATTTATTTGTCATCTGACATTTAAATTAAAACGAAAAAGTTAACGGATACTTTGAGGATATTGATTTAAAAATAGGGGAAATTGCACTTTACCCACCTGTGGTTTGGCCCGTTTTAACAATGCCCACTTGTGGTTTAAAAGTTGTCACTTAACCCACCTGAGGTGAGCTCCGTTAGACCCTCGTTACCCACCTCTGCCCTTTTCGTTAGAAAATCTCATTTACTATATAAACCAAAATTAGAACACAATTAGAACCCTAAAAAAGGACTGAGCTCTCTCCTTCTCTCTACCTTCGAACCCTCAAAAATCCCCAAACCCATAATCCCTTTCTCTCTTTACTTTGATTGCCAAAACTTAATCCTCGAACACTTGCAAGCAAGGAGGAGGTGTGCTGAAGCTGAAACTTAAGTTTTCCTCTATATCAGGTATGAAATGGGTTTCTAGGATTTACCATTGTTGTGTTTATTCTTTTTCAATGTGTAACGATTGATGAAAGTGATTCAGATTAAAGTTTTTCTATCATAAAACTAGTGGTTTACCATTGTTGGGTTTTGTTCTTTTATAGTCGACATTGATGACTGTGGTCCCTAGGAATATTTTGGTTAGATGCATCTTTAGGTTGTCTGTGGTCCCATGGAGACAAATCGTTTAGTTGGTTGTGTTTTTTGTCTCTGACCCCACGTTACTTGGTGTTTGTTGTGCAACTGAAATTATTTTGCTTTTGTCATTGTTGCTCTCTATGCGTGTGTTGGTTATGTATTTAATTACTGTTGTTTGTGCATGTGTTTTAACTCCTGTAGATGGCTGCTGAAATTCGTTTTGATTTTACCATTCACCATAGTATGAATTTTGAGTGGAACCCTGGTTTAAAGTATGTAGGTGGTGAGGTATCTACAATGGCTAATGTTGATCCAGATCTACTAAATCATTTTGAGATACAAGACATTTGTGCTGAGGCTGGGGAACCCATTAACAGTATGATTTATTATTTAATACCTGGTGGTGACTTAGAGCAAGGGTTAAGGTTAATTAATTCAGATGATCATGTGACCTATATGTGTGAACTACATGCTGAATGGCCAACAAATGAAATCACACTTTATGTAGAACCTGAAGTTGAACAAATTGCTATTAAAGAACCTATAGTTGAACTAAATCAACCAGTTGCAGTAGACCAGTCATGGGAAATGAATGATGAAGATGATGATACTGATTGTGAGGAGGTGAACAATACTATTAGATCATCTATGGTTGACCAAAATGATGTTAGTGCAGAACCTATTAAGGGTTTAAGGGATGGCAATGTTGGAGAAGCTGTGCATGTGGATGACCATGCTACCCATGGACAAACTGTTGGTAGTGATCAAGCTGTTCATGTGGATGAACCTGATTGGCTAGATGAAGGGTATGAAGGACCAGATTATCCTGATGACATTTTTGGTGCTCAGAACAATGAAGTGCCCAATATGAAAGAGCATGAAAGAGATACTGAAAATGTAAACGAGGGAGATGGTGTGAAAGAGCCAGTTACATATAATGGGGAAAGACCAGAAGCTGTTGCCAATGATCAAGCTACTACAAGTGATCAAGCTGGTGATAATAATGATTGGGCTGAAAAAGCTCTTGATGATGATGACACTAGGAGCATAAATAGTTCAGAGGATGAGGATGAAAGGGTGAGATGTCCAGAGTTTAATGAGAAGACTGGCATGAGTAACCCAGAGTTATGCAAGGTTATGAAGTTCCCAAATGGGAAGGTGTTTAGGGCTTCCCTGAGGGAATATGCAGTGAGGAAGCTTATGGACATTAAGTTCAAGGTTAATGAGAAGACCAAAGTTTCTACCCACTTCAAGTATGAATGTGGTTGGAGGGTATATGCATCACAGATTGCAGGGGAGTTAACCTTCCAAATAAAGACCATGGTTCCAACTTGTACATGTGGAAGGACATTCAAGCATAACCAGGTCACTTCTACATATGTGGCTAGCAAATACTCGGATGATTTCAACAAAAAACCCTAATTGGGTAGTTTCTGGTGTGAAGCATCGAGTTATGCGGGATGTGTATGTGGACTTGAGCATAAATCAAGTGTACAGAGCTAAGAGGAAAGCTAGAGAGTTCATACTAGGTGATGAGAGGTTGCAGTATGGGAAGCTTAGGGACTATGCAGAGATGATAAAAGTAACTGATGTGGGGAGTAAGGTGATTCTGCAAACTGAGATTACTGAGCCTAACACACAACCTAAGTTCAAGAGGATGTATGTGAGATACAATGCACAGAAAGTTGGATTTTTGGGGGGGGTGCAGGCCACTTGTAGGATTAGATGCTTGCCACTTGAAGGGCAAGTTTGGTGGATATATATTATTAGCAATTGTAAGGGATGGGAATGACAATATTTTCCCTGTTGTATTAGGTGTAGTTGAGCAAGAAAACAAGGATTCTTGGGTGTGGTTTTTACAGACATTTGCAGATGATATTGGGAGGCAAGATGAGCTGAATCTGGTGTTCATTTCAAATAGGCAGAAGGTAATACAACAATTCACTTGTTTTTTGATACTACTGTTTGTTCTTAATCATTACATTTCTGCTTTTTGAAAGTTTTGTTTCTTTTCAAGATGGTGTTCATTTTTGTTCTTCGGATGTTTTTTTTATTGTATTTATGATAACCAGGGATTGATACCTGCCATGGAGATGTTGCTTCCAACAGTTGAACATAGATTTTGTGTGAAGCATATTTACAACAACTTTAAGGTAAATTTCAAGGGTTTAGAATTGAAGGTTGCATTATGGAGGTGTGTTGTAGCAACAACAATTAGGGAGTTTAAGAAAATAATGCAAGATATGAAGGAATTGGACAAAGAAGCATAGGAGTATCTAGCAGACATCCAACTAACCCAATGGACCAAGTCACATTTCACTCCAAGCATCTCTGATTGTTATGTGAACAATCTTAGTGAGTCATTTAATTCTATGATATTAGAAGTTAGGGATAAGCCTATCATTGCCATGCGAGAGTGGATTAGGGTTAGGTTGATGACTAGAATGTACAGTAAGAGGTCTGGGATTGAAAAATTCACTAGTGACATATGTCCAAACATAGTGCAGAAGCTTGAGCAATTGAAAGTTGATTCTAAGTTATTTTCTGCTATTCCATCAAGATGCTATATATATGAGGTTGATAATGAGTATGAGAGGCATGTGGTTAACCTTATAAGAAAGTGTTGTACTTGTAGGGTTTGGGATTTGACAGGAATCCCATGTAAGCATGGTATTGCAGCAATCTATAAGAACCTGGAGAGGCCTAAGGATTATGTGCATGCATGCTTTAGAAAGGATGCCTATGTGGCTGCATATAAGGAGATGATTACCCTACTACTTGGCCAAGATGAATGGGTTGAAACCAACCTTCTTGCCCCTGTTGCTCCAATTGTGTACAAGCCTACAAGCAGGCCATCAATGAAAATGAAGAAAGATGCAAATGAGCCAAACAACCCATACACAGTTTCTAGGTCATATAGACCTATAAAATGTGGGTTTTGCTATCAGGAGGGGCATAATTCAAGGAGGTGTAAGGCTGGAATAACTGGTGAGACATCATGGCAAAGGAGGTAGAGACTTAAGAGGCAAAAAAAATTTGTAAGTAAAGCAAGAATGTGTTCACTATAACAATTATATTACAAATCTATTTCTGATGCAAGACAATTTTGTTTGTAGGGACAAGGAACAAGCAACCAACCAACCAGCCAGATAGACACCTAGGCAACCACCAAGGAGGTTTGCAAGGCAACCACCAATGAGGTTTGCAAGACAACCAACCACTCAGGCAGCTAATCAGGCAACTAATGAGCAAACAAAGCAGTCAGCAAGATTAGCAAACAAGAAGGCCAACCAGGCAACCACCATTCAAACAAGACAGCCACCCAGATCTGCAAACAAGGCAGCCAACCAACAAGCAAGGCACCCACCTGGACCAATAAATAAGAAGACTAAGCAGACAACCAGTCAACCAACAAGTGCGATAGCTAGCCATTCAGCAAGAAAGCCAACCACCCATCAAGCAAGTCAACCAGTCAACCAGCCACAAAAGCAGCCACTAAGGCAACCAACTGAAACATCTGCTTCAACTTCAAGTAGACCACCACCATTTGCAGCAGATTCAAGCAAACCACCACCAAGTAAAGCACTCACAGCTCAATGGTTCTTATGCAGCCAGCCCACCTCTCGTACTCCTAAGGAAACATGGGACACAAAAAAACATCTATCTCAGGTATATACACAAACACAAACACAAACACCACCCTTTATACTTACATAAAATACTGGATTAGATCTTGATATGGAGTTTCTATGTATTTTGCAGCCTCGAAGGGGGTTGATACCACCAAGGGTAGTTGAGAGTAGTCATCTGTTCTCATATGGGAAAGGAGGTGGAATAAGAGCTTAGACATCTGGTACAATGTTCTCAACAAACAAGGGCAAAGGCAAGGACAAGGTCTTTGGAAAATGAAGATTGGAGAATGTGGAAGTAGAAACTTTACTTTACTTTTTTTTGTTATTATGCTTGTCTGATAGTGGCATGTCACTACTTTTTTGTTTTTTTGCTATTGTGCAGAACTTTATACTGTAAAGTTATTTTGTTATTGTCTTAGTGGGGACAGAACCACTTATTATGTAGATGAAATTTGGTAGTGTTTATCCATTAATGTTAGGTGGAGTCCACTTGTTTTTAAACAATGCTTATTATATATAGTATTGAATTGTACTCTTGGTTAGATGAAATTTGGCAGTGTTTAGCCATTAATGTTAGATGAAATTCGGCAATTTTTGAACAATGCTTATTAATATATATGTATGGAATGGTCTTACTTGAAAACATACACAATTGATGTAAACAGAATCTTGTGGGGTGCATGTCCTTGCCTACCCAATTGATGTACAACATACACAATCTTTATAAAGAAGAACAGGTTGCATACCCTATTCAAATTACAAGAACACATTACATAAATAACACATTACAAGGCAGCATGCTCTATTCAAATTACAAGATCACATTACATAAAGAACACATTACAAGGCAGCATTATACATTACATAAATAAGGCAGCATGCTCTATTCAAATTACAAGATCACATTACATAAAGAACATATTACACAAACAAGGTAGTATTACATAAACAAGAACAAATTACATAAAGAACACATTACATAAAGAACAAATTGCATACTCTATTCAAATAAACAACAACATTACATAGTGCCAAATACATGGAATACACTTGTCAAAAGTGGTAGTACCCAAAACTATACAATAACTACAACAACTTACCTTCAAGCCAGACACAATGCCTTTGTTCCAAATTCTCTCATCCTACCAGAAAACACATAAAAAATAGCAAAAAACCCCCATGACACAACAAGTGCAAATTTGTACTTTTGTAACTTCTCTTTAGCTATCCTCTCTCTCATCCTAACTTTTTCATCCCTTCGCTTGGCTTTGTTTTCCCTCTCAATAGCTGTTGTTTCCCTATCAATAGCCTCCTTTTCCTTTTCCTCTGCAACTCTTGCTTAACTCTTGCTTGATTCTTGTACATGTTGAATCTTGCAAGGACAATAGGTGCAACTTCGGATCCACACTTACATGTTTTGCCATCCAACCACCTAAAGTATTTACAAGTAGGTTCATCATCCTACAAACAAAATCAAATTAGGGTTATTCATAAAACCAACAAAACCAAAAAAGAAATAAATAAATAAAAACTAAAAAAGGAAAAAAATATGAAAACCAACTATTACTCACCACATCATAGTAGCTGCACCCATAAAACCTTCTCCCAAAATTGTTCAAGGTCAGAGCAGTCCGTAGCCGGCAACTGTCAGCAGAGCATGAATGGTGACCGGAACCCGAGTAATAACTTGAAGAAGACATGTTCGGGGATTAAGCTTAGGCAATCGGAGTACAGAGGGAAATGGGTTGGAGTTTTTTAGGGATCTTGATATAGCGGAAATGGGTTTGGGGATTTTTTAGGGTTCGAAGGTAGAGAAAGGGAGAGAGCTCAATCCTTTTTTAGGGTTCTAATTGTGTTCTAATTTTGGCTTATATAGTAAATGAGATTTTCAAACGAAAAGGACAGAGGTGGGTAACGGGGGTCTAACAAAGCCCACCTTAGGTGGGTTAAGTGACAACTTTTAAATCACGGGTGGGCATTGTTAAAACGGGTCAAACCATAGGTGGGTAAAGTGCAATTTCCCCTTAAAAATATTAGAAATTTTTTATGGAAAAGAAAAAAAAAAATAATTGATGACTTTTTATTCTTTCATGAAAGTTGTGTCAAAATTTTTCTAAAATGGGTTATTAGATCCCAAATAAAATTTCATAAAAAAAAATTAAAAAAAAAAAGGATAAGAGGGCCAATACAAAAATAAGGGCAAATTATAATTTACCCACTTGTGATTTGACTGAAATTTAAATTGTCTACCTGTGATTTAAAATTTGACACTTTGCCTACCTAAGATTAGCTCAAT
Organism: Quercus robur; assembly: GCF_932294415.1. Lineage (NCBI taxonomy): Eukaryota > Viridiplantae > Streptophyta > Magnoliopsida > Fagales > Fagaceae > Quercus > Quercus robur. The sequence continues at coordinate 47,129,940 of NC_065539.1, read as the reverse complement.
TAGATTTCTTTACCCCAACTTTGTTTAAACAAGGCTTAATATGTAATTTTGCTCCACTTTTATGTTTCTTTTCTCTAAAAACACAAAAAATATACAAATACAAGGTCAAATAAAATCAAAAAGAATCCAGCAGAACGTTTACATCATGTGATTTCAAATCATAGGCAAGTAACTTCAAGTGGGTAAAATGTCAAACTTTAAACCACAGACAGGCAACTTAAATTTCAACCAAACATTAGGTGGGTAAGTTGTAATTTGCTCTAAAAATAAAATACAAAATGTCAAGATACTTTTAAGGGTCAAAGTGTCAAACATAGAAACCAACCTCAAACCTTGAAAATTATTCTTTAGAGTCCGTTTGGCAAAAATTATTTTTACCAACTTATTTACTATTCAGTTTATTTTTACTACTATTTACATGTCTCACTGAACTTTTTGTACTATTCATGAGTCTATTATTTTCAACAAAAAAAAAAAATTTAACAGAATAAGCGGATACCAGAACACCCTTTCCAAATAACAATAAATATCAAAAAATTTAGTTAGTTGTCACGTTTCAAAACAATACTGAAAACTAACATTTCGAGTGTCTAAAACTCGAGTTCCAAGATAAAACTTGAGTTTTTAAGTCTTGATTTGTAAGCGGATGGGTCTAATGTGGAAAAAAATCCACGTGGAAATCGAGTTTTAAGGACTCGATTTCTATAAATTGCAGAAAAACGCCGCTATAGGGCTTTAAAACATCACTATAAGACTTAAAAACGCCACTATAGGGCTCCCAGAACTTGGTATGGGGTAATCACACTTATAAAAAAAAAATTGCAGGAAAATGCCGCTATAGGGCTTTAAAACGTCACTATAAGGTTTAAAAACGCCACTATAGAGCTCCTTGAACCTGTATGGGATGATCACACTTATAAAAAAAATTTACACGAAAACGTCGCTATAGGGCTTTAAAACGTTACTATAGGACTTAAAAACGCCATTATAGGGAAATTTTTTTTTGATGGAACTTAAGTCTTAAAGACTCGAGATCTATGTGGCATTTTAGTCCAAATCATCCAGCCAAACACTCGCAAAGCGAGTTTATAAAACTCGGGTTTTAATATGGATCTCGAGTTTTTAAAACTCGAGATTCTATTTTTAAAAAAATTTTGAAACGTTGTCTAACTTACTATCTTGAATCCCTATTAACAGCTATTCTGCATATTCCATCCGGATACCAAAACACGAGGTATTGTGCATAACAGATGTCTTCAGCCATTCAAAATAGTAAGTTAGGCAACGTTTGAAATAATAAAGGAAAGTAGCATCTCGAGTTTTAAAAACTCGAGATCCATATTAGAACTCGAGTCTTTAAAACTCAAGTTTCATACAAAAAAAAATTTAACCTATAGTGGCGTTTTTAAGTCTTACAGTGACGTTTTAAAACCCTATAGCGACGTTTTCCTACAAAAAAAAAATTTATAAGTACAGGTTTAAGGAGTCCTATAGTGACATTTTTAAGTCCTATAGTGACGTTTTATAGACTTATAGCGGCGTTTTTATTCAATTTATGGAAATCGAGTCTTTAAAACTCGATTTTCAGCTTGATTTTTTTTACAAATCGAGACTTAAAAACTCAAGTTTTATCTTGGAACTCAAGTTTTAGACACTCGAGATTCTAGTTTTCAACATTGTTTTGAAACGTGACAATTAACTAAAATTTTTAATATTTATTGTTATTTAGAAAAAAAATTCACCAAAACGCCCTTAGTCAAAGAAAAAAACGTACACCAAAAATATGTTTTCGAAAGTACGGAACAAATCAAAACGGTGCAGTTGGGCAGAAAGGAGGGAGAAAGAGATCCCAAACGCAGTGCGCAGCTTTTGGCCTTGCGGGTTTCGGAATCCTGCTCATTCACTCACAGGCCACACCGGAGGTTTTCTTCTAAAACGGACTCATACACACGGTAGGTGAGTTTTTCTTCCAGTACTGCTTATATAACATGTTGAATTTGCTCTATAAACCAATTCACCATGGGAGTTACTGTACCCTTAGAGCCCCCCAGAAATTATACACTGCTAAAACCCTCCCATTGTTAACATTAAGATACATTTCAAGCACTTCAAATCAACACTCATTCACAGTCTCATACCTCATAAACACATGTGGGTTCTCACGGGAAGGTGCTATATCAGCCTCCAAACGTGTTAACTTTGAAACCCCAAATAAAGCAGACTTGGTCATTAGCTTTTTCAAGCACCATGGTTTCTCACAAACCCAAATCTCAAGCATCATCAGAAGATACCCTCCACCGCTGCTATCAAATCCTCAAAAGACCCTTTTGGCCAAATTGGAGTTTTTCCAATTCAAAGGCTTTACAAGCTCTGACATTGTTATGATCTTAACTAGAAATCCAAACTTATTGAAACGAAGCTTGAAAAACCAAATAATCCCTTCTTTTGATTTCTTTAAGAATTTGCTTGGAACTGATGAAAAAACTGTTATTGCTGTTAGACGTTTCTCGGGTATTCTTGTCGATAAAGTTGACGCTCATGTAGTTCCTAATGTCAATCTTCTGATAGAAAATGGAGCTCGTGAATCAGGTATATGAACCTTAATTAAAAATTGGCCGAGAGTTATTACGACAGATCAAGTTCGATTCAAAGAGATTGTAGAGGAAGTCAAGGAAATGGGAATCAATCCTCTGAGGGCAAGTTTTTTTCAGGCTGTTTCAGCAATTAGGGGAATGAATAAATCTACATGGGAGAGGAAGGTCAACGCTTATAAGAGATGGGGTTTGTATGAGGATGAGATTCTTGTAGCTTTTGCAAAGAATCCCTGCTGTTTCCGGGCATCTGAGGATAAGATTATGAGGGTGATGGATTTTTTGGTCAACAAGATGGGTTTGGAGGCTTCCCTTATTGTTGAACGCCCTTCACTTATTAGTATGAGCTTGGAGAAGCGACTTATTCCAAGGGCTTTGGCGATTCAATTTTTGCAGTTTGAAGGTTTGGTTAAGAAGAATTTTTACTTGCCTACGGCATTTGAGTATGTGGAGGAGTTGTTTTTGCAGAGGTTTGTGTTGCCTAATAAGGAGGAAGCTTCTGAGTTGTTGCAGTTATACAAGGAAAAAATGGATTTTCCAGAATGACTAGTGAACATATGATGATAAATATGAGCCAACGAATGAGATGAAGCAGTTGTGGAGTGCTTATATTGTGTGTAATGTTTCACTTGTTGAGTGAGTTACTTGATCCAATTACACTCTTTGGTATTGAAACTTTCTCCAAATCTGATCCAAAATTGGAACTGGTCCAAATTCCAAACTGTTGGTAAAGGCCTAGTGCTTGTTTCACTGAGCTTGAAGAAGTGAATCATCACAAGATTTGGTTAGGCTGAATGTTTTTTTTTTTCTTATTTGTTGAGCTAGTTATCTTTTTGAGGATCCTGCAAAGTAGTTTCTAGAAAGCTGGGAACTGTAACAATGAAGCTTCCTAGCTGTTGAAACTATCTTGATGCTAGGGGAAATTTATAAGAGGGAGAGATCAGTAGATGCAGCAGCTATTGTAAAATGTTATTCAATGGAACAGAATTGCATTATGGGTCCTCGATTGTGTGGTGTTACTTGATCCCATTGTTTCAAAATTGCTTTATTTCTTGTCCAAGAGTGCTAGTAATCATTTTTGTTTTCATGATTGATGCTTGGATTTAAACTTGAAAGCGTGTCAAACCCTTCATGTATCAACATCATTCTAAAGAGTTGGACCCTTTAATATAGTGTCCGATTGACATCCTCTTATTTTGGCAAGAATATTTTATTAAATCCATTTTTTAGCAACAAATGAACTAGCTTAAAAAAAATTAAAATAAACTTTATGTGTGTGTATATATATATCTTTTTCTTTTTTCTTTTTTTGTTTTTGCTGTTGTTGTTGTTTGGTGAGCTACTCATCCCTTTGAGGATCCTGAAAAGTAGTTTCTATAGAAAGTTGGAAACTGAAGTGAGGTAGCTCCCCGGCTGTTGAAACTATCTTGATGCCAGGGGAAATTTGTAAGAGGTAGAATTCAGTGGATGCAGCAGCTATTGTAAAATGTCTTGCTTCCCCATTTGTGTGGTGTTACTTGATCCCATTGTTTCAGAACTTGCTTTATTTCTTGTCCAAGACTACTAATCATTTTTGTTTGCATGATTGAAGCTTGGGTTAAAACTTAAAACACTGACAAACCCATCATAGATCATACTACATATATATCATCCTCATGGGAAAACAGTTTATTTCTTGCTCATATTTTCTGTATTTTTTTTTTTTTTTTTTTTTGCTCATTTGTTCTGTATTTACTACAATTGTGCAAGTAATCTTGCATTAATCTAGTAGAAGTTCAGTGGTCTAAGTGAGGGTTCAGTTCAGTTATCTATATCACTTCTATGCTAAATTAAAGCTGCTGTGGGGTCTTGCACATGGTGTGGAATCTCCTCAATGAGCCGACCTTTTATTTAGCTAAATGAAAGCTAATTTTTCCTCCTTTTTAGCATCAATCAAATAGAGAGTTAGGTTTCGTTTGGAAGTTCATAAGGGAATGGAATGGAATGGAATGATCATAAGGGAATGAAAATGAATGGAACGGAATGAAATTTATTTAAGGGAAAAGAATGGAATAGAATGAAATTAAGTGACCTTGATTGGATGTTTTAAAATAAAAGAATGGAAAAGAATGAAAATGAATGGAATGTAAATAATCTTATTCGGAGCAACATGAAAGGAATGGAATGAAATCATTTTATGACAATATTACTATTATACCCCTACTTTAAAATAAATGGTTGAATATATAATGATATTTTTGAGTATTTTAGTAAAAAAATCATTAAATTTAATTTCATTCCCTTCCATTCCTTTCAATTTCAGGGGGAATGAAAATTTGAGGTTTTAAGGGAAAAGAGAGGAATGAGTGTTCCCTCCTACTCATTCCATTCTCTCTCACTTAAACTTCTGAACAAGGGATGGACTTTTCATTCTTCTTATTAAAACTCCCAAACAAGGAAAGAGAATGAAAGAATATTCTAAATTTATCCTTTTCATTCATTTCCATTCCATTCCCTTCTCCCAAACAAGGTCTTAAGCAACAACATTTGTTTAAAGAATGCTAAATAAAACCTACACATATAGATACAGAGGGCGATCTTGAACATGTGTAAGTCATGGTGTACCAGCTTTGTTAATAAACACACACCTTTGTTGTTAATAAACATACACCTTTGTTATTTTTATTATAACCATTTACATTTCAAAATTCTTGTTTTGGTCATTCATATTTGATTTTGTAGCACATTTTCATTAGTCATTTGGTGACCCTAGAGTCCTTGACACTCTATAAGTTATCTTAAAGTCTTAATTGATAACACTTATATGACACTTAATGATTAAAATACTATTAGAAATAGACTTAAAAGAGTGATATATTTTAATGACATTTATTTGTCACCTGACTTTTAAATTAAAAAGGGAAAGTTAACGGATATTTTAAGGGTATTAATTTTTAAAAATATTAGAAATTTTTTATGAAAAAGAAAAAAAAATTGAAGAATTTTTATATTTTTTAATGAAAATTGTGACAAAACTTTTCTAAAATAGGTTATTAGATTCCAAATAAAATTTCGTAATAAAAAGGAAGGAGATAAGAGGGCCAATAATATATAAATAAAATACTTAAATGTCAAGATACGTTTAAGGGTCAAAAAGTGTCAAACACAGAAACCAACCTCAAACCTTGAAAATTATTCTTTAGTCAGAGAAAAAAAAAACCAAAAATTTGTTTTTAAAAGTACGGAAGAAATCAAAACGGTGCAGTTGGGCAGAAAGGAGATCCCAAACGCAGTGCACAGCTTTTGGCCTTGGGGGTTTCGGAATCTTGCTCATTCACTCACAGTCACACTGGAGGCTTTCTTCTGAAACGGACTCATACATACAGTAGGTGAGTTTTTCTTCCAGTACTGCTTATATAACATGTTGAATTTTCTCTATAAACCAATTCACCATGGGAGTTATTGTACCCTTAAAGCCCCCAAGAAATTATACACTGCTAAAACCCTCCCATTGTTAACATTAAGATACATTTCAAGCACTTCAAATCAACACTCGTTCACAGTCTCATACCTCATAAACACATGTGGGTTCTCACGGGAAGGTGCTATATCAGCCACCAAACGTGTTAACTTTGAAACCCCAGATAAAGCAGACTTGGTCATTAGCTTTTTCAAGAACCATGGTTTCTCACAAACCCAAATCTCAAGCATCATCAGAAGACACCCTCCACTGCTGCTATCAAATCCTCAAAAGACCCTTTTGCCCAAATTGGAGTTTTTCCAATCCAAAGGCTTTACAAGCTCTGACATTGTTATGATCTTAACTAGAAATCCACACTTGTTGAAACGAAGCTTGAAAAACCAAATAATCCCTTCTTTTGACTTCTTTAAGAATTTGCTTGGAACTGATGAAAAAACTGTTATTGCTGTTAGACGTTTCTCGGCTATTCTTGTTGATAAAGACACTAATGTAGTTCCTAATGTCAATCTTCTGAGAGAAAATGGAGTTCATGAATCAGATATATGTACCCTAATTAAAAATTGGCCAAGAGTTATTACGACAGATCAAGTTCGATTCAAAGAGATTGTAGAGGAAGTCAAGGAAATGGGAATCAATCCTCTGAGGGTAAGTTTTGTTCAGGCTGTTTTAGCAATTAGGGGAATGAATAAATCCACATGGGAGAGGAAGGTCAACGCTTATAAGAGATGGGGTTTGTCTGAGGATGAGATTCTTGTAGCTTTTGCAAAGAACCCCTGCTGTTTCAGGGCATCTGAGGATAAGATTATGAGGGTGATGGATTTTTTGGTCAACAAGATGGGTTTGGAGGCTTCCCTTATTGTCAAACGCCCTACACTTATTAGTTTGAGCTTGGAGAAGCGACTTATTCCAAGGGCTTCGGCGATTCAATTTTTGCAGTCTAAAGGTTTGGTTAAGAAGAATTTTTACTTGCCTACGGCGTTTGAGTATGTGGAGGAGTTGTTTTTGCAGAGGTTTGTGTTGCCTAATAAGGAGGAAGCTTCTGAGTTGTTGCAGTTATACAAGGAAAAAATGGATTTTCCAGAATGACTAGTGAACATATGATGATAAATATGAGCCAACGAATGAGATGAAGCAGTTGTGGAGTGCTCATATTGTGTGTAATGTTTCACTTGTCGAGTGAGTTACTTGATCCAATTACACTCTTTGGTATTGAAACTTTCTCCAAATCAGATCCAAAATTGGAACTGGTCCAAATTCCAAACTGTTGGTAAAGGCCTAGTGCTTGTTTCACTAAGCTTGGAGAAGTGAATCATCACAAGGTTTGGTTAGGCTGAATGTTTTTTTTTTTCATTATTTGTTGAGCTAGTCATCTTTTTGAGGATCCTGAAAAGTAGTTTCTAGAAAGCTGGGAACTGTAACAATGAAGCTTCCTAGCTGTTGAAAATATATTGATGCTAGGGGAAATTTATAAGAGGGAGAGATCAGTAGATGCAGCAGTTATTGTAAAATGTTATTCAATGGAACAGAATTGCATTATAGGTCCTCGATTGTGTGGTGTTACTTGATCCCATTGTTTCAAAATTGCTTTATTTCTTGTCCAAGAGTGCTAGTAATCATTTTTGTTTTCATGATTGAAGCTTGGGTTTAAACTTGAAAGCATGTCAAACCCTTCATGTATCAACATCATGCTAAAACAGTTTATTCTTTCTCAGTTGCTCTACCTTTAGTAACTAGTCTTTACTAGTGAAAATAGAGTTGGACCCTTTAATATAGTGTGATGCGATTGACATCCTCTTATTTTAGCAAGAATATTTTATTAAATCCATTTTTTAGCAACAAAAGGACTAGCTTAAAAAAAAGAAGAAATTAAAATAAGCTTTCGTTTGTGTGTGTATAAATATTTCTTTTTTTTCTTTTTCTTTTTTTGGTCTCACCTATCAAAAAAATCAGCTACTGGAAAATACTGCCAAACTCACCAATGGTCATGCTGTTAAGTGTTTAACTGATGATATTTTTATTTGTTTACTAAATAGGTGTCAGACATTCTATGACTCTTAGTGTTTGTAAGTAATGTATTGAGAGTATTTTTTGACGGGTTAAGCTCTTACTGTTTATATATTACGCTGTTTGTTAGTTGGAGTACTTTTTCTTTTTTTTTCTTTTCTTGATTGGGTTCTGAATATTGAATGTGCTATCTTGACTATAGATAATGGATTCTAACCAAAGCTTTGTATTGGAAAATGAATTGAGTGTTGTCATAGTTGATCAACATGAGGAGGATTAAGTAGAACCTACTCATGGAAGTCCAAGCAGATCAAACACTCCGAGTCTCCGAGTAGACATGACAAGCAAAATGTAGAAGTACCAAAAGTTGGCATGAAGTTTGATTGTGATGATAGCGCTTATGAATTTTACAAAGAATATGCTCAACAGATTGGCTTTAGTGTAAGGAAACAATTTGTAAAGCAAGCAAAGACGGGACAACTTAAAAGGAGAACATTTTGTTGCTCAAAAGAGGGTGAGCAAAGTGTTGACAAACGCCGAGAACAAGTATCTTTTCACCGCCCAGTTTCATGAGTGGGTTGTTTCGCACAAATGACTTGTCAACTCCAAAAGGATGGTATGTTAAAAGTTGTCCAAGCCCGTTGTAAATTAGAATTTGTAGGTGGTTGCCAGGATGTTCTGTTTGAGATGGGTGGTATGTTGGTGTCAACAGGGGTATTATGGTTACCCAGAATGTCATTTAAATGCTCTTGGTTGGATTCCATTGTGGCAGGGGAGTTAACAGGGGTTTGGGGTACAATGGGTGGTTCAATATGTATATTCTGAGAGGGTTGGATATTTTGGTCCATGATGTTAAGGTTTAGTACGTTAATTGCTGTCTGTATGATGGAAGTGGGATTGACTTGAATCAGATTAGATGGTAAATTGGTTGCATTTTGGAAATGGGATGTGCTAGGTGTACTGGGATCAGGGTATTCATTATATAAGCTTGATGAGGGTTTTAGGTTACCTGTCCAAAACGAACTTGAGTAGTCCATCTTCTCCGATGATTATGAAAAGCACGAAGTTCATTTGTGAACTGAGGTTGAAGCCCATCAAACCTGTACTGGACTTGATATGGTTCTTGTATTCGAAGCCTCTGTCTAAACAACATTACCTCCACATCAGGCAAAAATGGCCCATTACCATCAATTTTCAAAATAATTTGCCTAGAAACACTGTTTCCAAACTATATAGCAATATACCACTTTTTAGGTACTCGAGCTTGGCAAGCTCGAGTACCATGTTTTTTTAATCCACTATCGCCCCATATTCAAGGAGCCCTATAGTGGCGTTTTTAAGCCCTATAATGACGTTTTTGGGCCCTATAGCGGCGTTTTTAAGCCCCATACCAAGTTAAGGGGCCCTATAGTGACGTTTTCGGGCCCTATAGCGGCGTTTTCCTGCAAAAAATTTTTTATAAGTCCCCATAACAGGTTCAAGGGGCCCTATAGTGGCGTTTTTTGGCCCGAAAACGTCACTATAGGGCTTAAAAACGCCACTATAGGGCTCCTTGAATATGGGGCGATAGTGGATTAAAAAAACATGGTACTTGAGCTTGCCAAGCTCGAGTACCTAAAAAAGTGGTATATTGCTATATAGTTTGGAAACAGTGTTTCTGGGCAAATTATTTTGAAAATTGATGGTAATGGGCCATTTTTGCCTCCACATCATCCAAACTATGAGAGCAATGCCCCATTGTATGCCCGATTAGCCCACATCTCGTACATAACTTGTGGAGACGCTCATAACGACACTGTATCAAGACCCTTGACCCATCATCCAAACGGAGCATGAACCCAACAATCAATGGTAGCCACGGATCAATACGAACCTTGATCCTCATGAAACGAATATTCCTAGGAAGAGTATCTTTCCAATCCACACGCTCCACTATGCCCATCATCTGCCCCATTCTCTCCACTAACTCAGGGTATTGGTACTCTAAAGGCAATCCGTGGAACTGAACCCACATGGAAATGAAGTTATTTTGCAAATTCCCTAATATTAGATTAGGTCTCCATCTTTCTACCACCAAAAGGGCACCATCCACAGCCCAAGGTCCTTCATGGCAGATGTGGTGAAGATCCTCCAGAAACTCAAAATGGAAAATGTAGAAGTAAGAATCCCTACTAACAATAGTTACATTCCCTATGATCCGCCATACATGGTTGATAATGTGTTGTAAACGATGAACAGAGAATTTTCTATAGTCCATTATAAACCCAATGGCACAAAAGTTCCAGAATTCCCTTTGACTTGCAACATCCTTTGCATCAGGTATAACCAAAGGACCATGCCTTGCAAAAGGCACCTCATCTTCATCACTTGATAGTAGATCAGGCTCCATTTCTTCTTCAAACAAATCAATACTGAAATTGGAGTCACTACTGTCAGTCCATTCATACTCTTTGACGTTGATGTTGTTGTCCATTAAAAGATGGTCACTGGGAGTACTAGGAGGAAACTGGTTACATGCACAGTCTCAAGACAGGAAGACACTGATTACATGCGTAGTCTCAAGACAGAAGATAGTCATAGAATGACGTAGCTAGTGAGATATTAATACTTTAAATGAGTAGTAGTACGATTTAATTAATTTTAAATGAGTATTAATACATTTAAAAAATATATATATATATATATATATATAAAGAGGCCCATTAATACTTATATATTTTGATTAATGCTACAGACACAAACTATTTCACAACATTTTTACAAATTGTTGATGTGGCAAATTTTTACTCGTTCTAACATGGATCGATCCATCACTAACATCACATTTTTACTTATAATAACTATTTGGAAAATTCTAAAGCCACATTAGCAGTTTGTAATAATATTGTAAAATAGTTTGTGTCTGTAGTATTACTCATATATTTTCATGAACACATGCTTTAAAAACTCATGAAATTAATGAGTTATATATGGTAGAATAAAAGTGAATATTATCAGGAAAAAGATTAGACATTAAGGGTGTGTTTGGTTCTTGTAAAATGTTTTCCGGAAAATATATATTTTCCAGAAATGCTAATTTCTGGAAAAGGAAAATGTATTCAGGCTGTTTGGCTATCTCGGAAATCATTTTACGGAAAATCAATTCCGGTGTTTGGTTCGTCCAAACATTTTACGGAAATCATTTTACGGAAAATCAATTCCGGTGCTTGGTTCGTCCAAACATTTTATGGAAAATGCTTTACGGAAAATCAATTCCCATGTTTGGTTCGGTCAAACATTTTACAAAAAATGAAATTCGTTTTTTTACAGAAAATCAATTCCAGTGTTTGGTTTGTGGATCATTTTACAGAAAATATGAAATGTGTTACAAATTCAAGTACCTGCATTATCTAAACAAACCTGTAACAGTACAAAACTAATCATCCACTTCAACATCAAAAATAATCATTCAAATTCAAGAACCTGCATTGCCTAGACATATCTATAACAGTACAAAAATAATCATCCACTTCAACATCAAAAATAATCATTTGAATATACCCATAATATTTATATAAAAACAGTCACATCAATCGTTCACCTAAAATCATTACACCTCCATGGTGTACAAAAATGATACCTATTCGTGGTATCTAAATAGTACAAATAGATAATTTGGGCAATTGTATCGTCCCAAAAAAGACTACATATATAATACAATGGTAGGTCAATACTAGTACTACAACAAAAGTTAATTCCTAAATCTACCATCACAGTCAACATGAAATAAACAAATTAAATTTGTGCGAACAAAAAACCATCTAACCACAACTTCCTCAACCTAGCATTCTTGGCTAGAAATCCACGAGCTGTCTTCTCATTTTCACAAAGATGGTGGAAGGCAGTTGCGAGCATATCTTCGCTATATCCATCCGCCATCATAGTCATTACCTCATTGTATAGAGCTGTGTAATCCACCGGACCCCGATTGATTTCTTTCAGAGCCACAGCTATTTCCTTCAACTGATCAGATAGATCAGTTAGCACACTATCATCAGCATTAGAAGGTGCACGCCCTCTTTTGCGGGACTTGGAAATTCCCGACCCAGTGGTGGATGACTCAACTGCATTCTTCCCTTTCTCAACCACACCTTCCTCCACATTGTCTGCAACAAACTCCACACTATCCCCATTGTCTGGCTCATTTTCAATATCCACATAAGACTTAGAAAAGCCACCCGTGGCTGTGTCCTTCCCCACAACAATCGCTAATTCATCATAAAAGTCAATTTTTTTGTTTAGATATTCTGCATGCTTTCGATGCGCCTGTAAGGGAGAAAGGAACGTATATAACAATGCAATAATAACTTCACTCATAAATTCAATATAAAAGGCTATGAAATAACAATTAAAGCAAAGACTCCATACTTTTTCCTACATTTTCTCAGTAATCAAACAAGTAATGCAAGAAAACTCTCAAATAAGGATTGAACAAGTCAATACATTGTGTTACTATTATGCACACTTCACTGCTGAAAGAGCCCAATTAAAAAAAAAAAAAAATTACAACAGCAAGCACAAATCTTTTGGTCAAAAACTTTGTTTTCTTTCCTTCACTTTTTCCTGGCAACCAAATAGAAAGATCAAAGAAAACAGTGGGTCCTTAATTTCCTATTATTCCCAAGTCATTGTTGAGAAAAGCCCATTACAAAAATAACCTTAAAAAGAAAGTATCAATCTTTTCTTTACTTTTCCAACATTTTATTAGCAACCAAACAGAGAACCAAAGAAAATTGTAGCTCAGACACATATACACATATAGATAGATGAAAACACATAGGTATGTATAGATATAATACATAGCTAAGGTGACATGAAAGTTATATTTGAAAAACCTTATAAAAGCAATGGAATCCTAAAAAGAATGACACTATAAATTTCATATAAAAGGCAAAAACATATATTATCATCTATATTAAGAAAATATAGTTGGAAGCCATACCATAACTTCTTCTTGATATGTTTTAGCGTCGCAAGTTATCATTTTCAGATTATCGTCCCAACCAAATCCATTCTTCTTTCTAAGAGTTTGAATAGTGGACCACATGGTCCTTAGAGTTCGCATCCGGTTGTCAACATAGGACGGGTGGCACTCAACCCCGAATTGGGCCGTTATCTCCTTCGCTACAAGAGCAAAGGAGCCGGCCCTGAAAGTACTAGAGGGCTTATTGCCCTTTGTAGCCTCCTCTGTAAGTATCCTAAGCATCATTTCATGCATGGGTGGCAGCCACCTAAATTGCTTGTTGTTGCTAACTTTCTCTTTGCCCTTTGACATTACTACATATGAAAATAGTATAGTAAGAGTAGCATTTAAAAATGAGAGTAGCATTTAGTAATTATGCTTGGAACATGAACAACAAATCAAACACACATACAACCACGCTTATAAATGTGCATAACAGAATGAAACATGCTAACACTGGAAATGACAATGTAATACCATCAAATAACAATGTAATGTTGAAAATACTTTTTCATTACACCACCAAAAGTCTATAGTAAATACATTGTCTTTACAAAAAACAAAAAGAAAAAACACACTACAATCGTAGAAATCTAAATAAAGTACTACTCTCCACTCCTGGTATAATCAGACCACATGGCTTGGCATATCTCATCTCTCTTAGCATTCCACGATCTACTATCTTCGACGGACTCCCGACGTGATTGTGTTTCTTGTTGATGGTCACTAGACTCTACTTGGTTCATTACATCTTCCATAATATGGTCATCTGGTTCAACCCCCATAATGTGATTATGAATCACACAACACGCTAACACTACTTTCACTTGGGTTGGGAAAGACCAAAATGGTTCTGCATCCAACACTCGAAAACGTTTCTTCAACACTCCAAACCCTCGCTCAATGGTAGTTCTCAATGAAGAGTGTCGAAGGTTGAACAATTCTTGCGCATTCTCAGGAGGACGATCACTAAACTCTTTCAAGTGATATCGCACACTCCGATACGGTGACAATATTCCATTTTTATTACCATACCCAGCATCACCAAGATAATATTTACCTACATATATTAAAAAATAAAACCAAATCACTACTATGCTTAGGAAAACGCACAATATTTATTAAACTAATAAACCAAAAAGGTGAAGTAATCGTATAATACCATTGGGAATTGAAAATCCCCCTGGCCTAGCAAATGCATCATTTAACAAACGTGAATCATGTGCACTGCCTTCCCATCTAGCCAATACATAAGTGAACTTTAAGTCAAAACTAATGGCAGCTAACACATTTTGCGTGGTTTCATCTTTGCGACCACGAAATCTTCCTTGTATTTCAGGTGGCACAGATGCACGAACATGTGTACCATCTATTGCTCCAACACAATCCTAATTTTCGACAGATATAATGGTTGAAAATTACATAAATCTTCACAATTTACAAAAATGCACAAGTCGCAATATTTACCTTAAAATATGGGTAAAACCTTCTGTTATTCCTTATCTCTGGGGGTGTATCTTCGCTACGCAGTCTTATTAGAGCTCTATATAATTTCAGGACCCCCCTAAGGATGACCTTGAAGTATCTATGAACAGTCTCAATTGATCTATAGATCCGACTACCCATTACATGAAACCTCACATTATGACCAATAATATGTAAGAAAATGAACACTTGCTCCGTAACAGACATGTGAATAGTCGGGCGTACGTGCTCCCCCCTCAGTGAGGATGTGACATAAGTGGTGGAAAGCTATAGGTTTCATCCTAAGTTTATTCACACAATGTCTCTCAGTTCTATGCAGAATACTATTTATGTATTCCTCTCTCTCGGCAGCATGGTTAACATAAGGCGCCCTAGGCAGTTGTCTACATCTACATCGCAATTTCCTTAACAATGCAACCCCCACAAGGAGGACAGATGCAACTGAGGCAAGAATTGCGGCTTTGGTTTTTTTCTTCATCTAACAAAATCACAAACACTATGGTCTAAGAGGTATGTAAACAAGCATGCTATTGATTACACAGTAAATAAAAATAGCCACAAACAGAAAACATCCAAACCACATTGATAACGAGTACCAAATCACATTGCATTCTATTTACACTATCACAATACCATCACATTGATAACTGCACATTGATATATCACAATACCATCACATTGCATTCTATTTACATTTTACAATCACCTATATAGTATATACCCAAAGCACCTTCAATTAAGGTTTAAACACACATATATTCTACTGCAAGAACATAATAACACCAAGCATGGGTCAAGCTCCAAAATTTCTACACATAACCCAACTACCCAAATTAAAAAAAAAAAAAAAAAAAAAAAAAAAAAAATCACAGCAAAAGTTCTACACATAACCCAACTAGCCAAATTCTAAAAAAAATCACAGCAAAAACCAATCATGCATAACCAGTCAAGCTCCAAAATTCTAAAAAAAAATCACCAAAAACCAATCCTAAATAACCTGCTACCAATCAAGCTCCAAAATTTCATATGCATAACCCATAAATACACAGTTTAATAAAAAAAATGGATAATTAAAAAAATTAATAAATAAAAAAAAGTAAATAATTATATAAATATTTATATAAATAAATAAATAAATATATATATATATATAATGCAGAGATCGGATCGGGAGGTGGGTCGGGAGGATGGGTTGGACCGGTGAGGTGAGTTTATGGATCAGACATGTGTGGGTCGGAGGTGAGGTGAGTGTGTGGATGGTCAACCGATTCCGGAAAACTCACCGCGAGTCTGTGTTTGGCTCGGTGATCGAACTGGCTGGACCGGTGATCGACTGGCTGAGCTGGATCGAGTGCGTTGGTCTGGATCGGTATGAGTTTGAGCTCTCACTCACCGTGGGTCTGTGGCATTTGGCTCGATGATCGTCTGGCTGAGCTCGGCGTGACCGACGTGAGGTAGATCGGTGTCGGTGGCTGGATTGGAGGGAGTGCTTTCTTTCTTTCTCTCGCTCGTTGGCTGGATCAGCGTTTGGCTGGATTGGCGTTTGGCTGGGCTCTCGTTCTTTCTCTCGCTCTCTCTCTCTTTTGTGTTCTTTCTCTCGCTTTCTCTCTCTTTTGCGTGACCCGGAAATGATTTGAAGTGAAAATGAGAGTGTAAAATCATTTCCGGGTCAAAGGAGTAAATTTTGGTCAGCAGGAAATGATTTTCCGAAAAATTTCATTTTCCGTTGCTACCAAACACGCGGGTTTGGGGGAAAATGATTTCAGGGTTTGGGGGAAAATGATTTTCTGAAATCATTTTCCCCCAAAACAAACGCACCCATGCTCCTGAGCTTTTAAACTTTTTTTTTTTATATAAAAAAAATAAGGTGGTCGATTTTTTTTTTTTTTTTTTTTTGAGAAAAAAGATGAAAATTCCATTCATATATAAGGTAAATATGCAAAAACAAAAAATTAATATTTTTTTATATAAAATATGTGGGTGTTAATTGAGTAAAATTTAAACAAAATTTTAAATTTTTTATTAACAAATATAGGAGGAGGGAGCATTTTTTTAAAAGGCCATAGGGCCCTTTTTCTCGGCCATTTTATATATGAAAATAAATGTATCTTTTTTTTTCTTTTTCTTTTTCTTTTTTCCATTTTTTGAGAGAGTTTTAATAAAAAGATAAACGTATCTAAATGCACAAGAAAAAAAGAATAGCATGGTGAAAATGAGGAAGCAAAGTGCCAAGGTGTAATTAAAAATTTTGAGTGAAACCATGTATGTGGGACTGAATACAAATTTACCTTGCCATTTTTTATGTTTTACTTTATATTGTATCAATTTTGGTATGTCATGTGTTTATTTTTTTAAATTTTAAAATTCAATTATTTTATAAGGGAAGTAAAAAGAATACATGATAAAGTTGTAAATGGAGTACGATGTGGAATACAATTTTTTTTTTTTTAAATAAAGTGAAATACAGAAAGTAATACAATTAATTTGTATTATCATGACTAGTCAATTGTAGACTGAAAATTCTCTATCCAATTTTTCATGTTCCACTTTTTTTAAAAATTTAATTTTTACTCCACTTTATATAATAAACTTGTTGCATACTATTTTTTCTTTCTTCATAAAATAAACAAAGTATAAAATGAAAAAAATAAAATAAAAATCGGATACATATCATTATGCAATTTTTATTTTTTTTTGGTTGAGAAAAATATCATTATATAATTAGTTTAGTATAAAGCAAAACATTAAATATTGAACAAAGTTATAGTTCAATAATAATGACATTTGTTATGGTGTCATATGCATATGATTCAAATCTCACCCCCTCTTTCCCACTATCAATCCATCTGATAAATAAAGAGAAATTGAGAAAAAGGAATAAAAATTGTCTGCCCATAAAAGTTGGACCTATGGCATTTTACAATTGGTGGAGCACAACTTGATATATATATATATATACCATGCTTGCCATATAGAAACTCCTATCCATAACTTCTCAACCCCTTGCATTTAAGTAAACAATTAAAGTAGAATACAAGAAATGAGTCGCTTTTGGAAATCAGAATATTGTTTTATTTACTGTAACAAATATTAGACTACATACAGAATTAAATCTCTACCATATAGGCTAGTGCAAAATTTAAATATCTAACAAGGTTGTTATTTTTCTTTATAAGAATTTGATAGTTACAGAAATTATGATTAAAAAGAAAAGCAAAAAATATCACGAAATTGCAATAGAATTATCAATTAATAGGCTATTACTTGGAGGATTTTTGAGCCCATAAATAAACTTGCTTTGAGAGCTTTATCATTTCCATCAAAAGTCCTATGTCCTGAAGCTTTAGATAGGTCAGAATATTGTGTTTTCGACTGGGATGGAGGATAGTGACTTCATAGAAGAAAGGTTGTACGTTTTTAGACCCTTTAAAACACAACCAGATTAACCTAGTCAATTAGTCAAGTGATTACTTAGTTAAATTATTCAAATCTAGGTTAACACAAATATATCATATCATTGTAAAGTACAGAAAATAAATAACACAACGATATGATAACTCAGGAAAACCAAACCAGTAAAAAACTTAGGGAGGATTTAATCTAGCTATCCTCAAGGTAAAATAGATCCACTATGAAAGAATTGAAGTTTATTCAATTAGCCAAGTGATTACTTAGTTAAATTATTCAAATCTAGGTTAACACAAATATATCATATCATTGTAAAGTGCAGAAAATAAATAACACAACGATATGATAACTCAGGAAAACCAAACTAGTAAAAAACTTGGGGAGGATTTAATCTAGCTATCCTCAAGGTAAAACAGATCCACTATGAAAGAATTGAAGTTTACATAATAGCGACTTAGACCACTAACATCCTATTGCTACCTCGAGTAGGAAACTTACTACCACAACCACATAACAGCTCCAAGTCCACGGACTACTTTTTTCTTGGATTCACAGCAAGTACAAGCACTCCCGCTTGTGTATCTTTAAGCTCTTTATGCAGCAACTGATCTAATCATCATGTTCTTGACATAATCTTGATTCTTGATAACCCTAAGTATATGTGAAGGCAAACACCTCTAGATCTCACAAGAGATTCACATACATAGCATAAACAACAACTATAAAATGTGGCTAGGGTTTTTCCTTTTATACTTAAGGCAAAACATAAAACTCTACACGTCAAATGGGCTTGGGCTAAGTTGGAAAATTTTGCAGAAAAATAATCTGCACGAGTTTCGATCGATCGAGTCAGGCAGATTTATACAGAAAATCCTACAGTACACTCGATTCCAACTTTACACATAAACATACTTTGAGCAAGTCTAAAACAAGACTAAACATTTTGATCGTGGTTTACCAACATTAAAAAATGAAATTCTAATACATTTAAACCTAAAGTTTTAGAACCTAACAAAGGTCACAAGAAGAAAATAATGTAGAAGAAGAAGAACATGAACATGAAGTTGATCAATGCATGGGACTAACAACGGTTTCAAATGTAGAAAACTTTCTAGGAAAAACCTTGTTAGACTTGACTCTTTCAATTTAGAGGCTGATAGATTCACCTCCAATCAAGTCCCTAGATCTTCTCAGGTATTTTATTTCTCTCTCTCAAATTTTATTATTCTTACAATACACTACAAGAAAAAAGACTTAATACAACGAAAAAATTCGTTGTAATAACAATTAATGTCGTTGTAATAGGTGTTATTGCAACGACAAAAAAGTCAATGCAAGTTGTTGTAATAAACTCCGAGGTAATAGATTTATGCAACACTAGATTTTCGTTGCAATAAATTCCATATATTGCAACGATTTACATTGAAAATCTCGTTGCAATAGGTTTTTTTTTTTTTTTTAAAGTAATAAGTTTATGCAACACTAGATTTTCGTTGCAAAATTCCATATATTGCAACGATATACTTTGAAAATCTCGTTGCAATAGGTTTTTTCTTTTATTTATTAAAAAAATGTTTTTTTAATTTAAAAATAAATAAATCATTTATTTATTTGAAGTGTTTGAGCGCAGGCCTTGGATTGGGGAAGCATAATGAAGCTAGCATTTCAGAGCATTGGGGTTGTGTATGGTGATTTGGGCATGTCGCCTTTGTATGTGTTACTAGACATTTTTCCTACTGGGGTTAAGCACAATGACGATATACTTGGTGTGTTGTCTCTAATCTTTTACTCACTCATGTTAATTACTTTGATCAAGTATGTTTTCATTGTGTTGATAGCCAACGATAACGGTGATGGTAATTGATAATCTTCTCTTATGCTTAGCAATTTGTTTTAATAGATTAGTTATTGTAGTTCTTGGATCTTCATTTTTATTGCTAGATGATAATTAGAAAGAAATTAATATTTCTTGATGATAACACTTGCACACAAAATAAAAATGACATTGGGTGATGCTATATTAGTATGTCAATAATAATGCTTTGAACTTTGAATGGTGTTGATATGTTACATATTGAATTGCTATCAAGGAATACATTGTCATCAAACTATTCATTATTTTATAATGAAAATTGTATTGTTGCAGGAGGAACTTTCGCTCTATATTTTCTCATATGCCACTATACCAAGGTCAGCTTGACGCCCAACCAGTAGGCTGAAGACAAAAAAGTGTCTAACTACCGACTAGATGTGCCAAACCGATGGCTGAAGAGAGCATCCTTTATCAAATCTATGCTTGAGAGTAACCAAATACTAAAGTATCATCTTGTTCATGACCACACTTGGCACCTCCATGGTGATTGGAGAGATGGCATCCTCACAGCATGCATATTAGGTACAATAGAGTGATATGCCTGAGTCCTACTTATCTCTTTATTGTTGGTTAAGATGGTGTAAAAATTAAGCTATTTATTCAATTCATTTAGCTTAGTTACAATTATTTATAACTTCACATTTCATGAACTCTTTGTATCTAATATTCTAAATAATAATTTACACTATGATTTCCTCCTTGGTGTAATATTGTCAGCAATGGGGGGGAGTTAAGAAAGCTACTAGTGTGCTTACTGATAATACGATCATGTGGATTTCAGTAGGAATCTTGATTATTTAGTTCCAAGTTAAGAGATTTGGGATAGATAAAATTGGCTAAAGTTTTGCTTCAGTACTAACAATTTGGTTTCTTTTCATCAGAACTATTGGCATGTACAACTTTGTGAAGCATGATTCAGGGGTTATCAAGGCAATCAATCCAATGTATATTGTTGACTATTTCATTAGGAATAAGAAGAATGCATGGATTTCTCTTCGAGGCGTCATCCTATGCCTAACAGGTGTGTATCATAATCTCATCTCATTGTTTAAGCACTTTGAATGTACAGAAATGAGATGTAGCGATGGACTTAGGCTATTGCATAGCTACTATCTTAGGTTTCAGCTTTAGAAACATTCAATTTACGGTAGAGATTGGAATTATTTCTAAAATCATAGTAAATTTTGAATAGAAAAAATCCTTGATGATCTAAGCACAATGCTCCTAGTAAAATGGTTAAGTTTAGCTTCATTATCAATCCATCTCAAATCCCTGATTGCGCTTTCACTGCAAATAATGGTTTCCTTTATTAAGAACATGCTTTGAATTTTCTACAAATGTCTTGTCCAATACTATGAACTTACTTTGAATAGTCCTAATAGATGATTGTTGTCTTAAGTATTGTTTGAAGTTTCATAAACCAATAAATTTATGGAAATATGCAAAACAGACTCATTGGAGGTTTAAGTTAAGTTCAAACAGGTCTCTTTGCACTTTTAAATTAATGTTATTGACTACTGAGGAACATTGGTCTCATTGTCACAATTGACAAAAGTGATGAAGGGATCAATTTTGTCATTCTTGATATCTTAAGGACCAACAGCACTAAACCAAGAGTATAATGGATCTGTTTGAAATTTGCCTAAACCTCATGCTCTTTTTTACTATTGTAAACTAAAAAAATATTAGTTTTGCTTATTTGTTTAGGATTAATCCTATAGCTGCTACTTATGTGGTGAACTTGGTCAAACAATGTCAGGTTCTGAAGCATTGTTTGCAAATCTTGGTCACTTCAGTGTTCATTCAATTTTGATAAGCTCATGCACTATAGTTTTTCCCTCGATTGTTCTTGCCTACTTTGGTCAAGCTTCATATCTCCGGAAACACAATTAGGATGCT
The DNA here is from genome assembly GCF_932294415.1 of Quercus robur. Taxonomy (NCBI): domain Eukaryota; kingdom Viridiplantae; phylum Streptophyta; class Magnoliopsida; order Fagales; family Fagaceae; genus Quercus; species Quercus robur. The sequence goes on along the minus strand of NC_065539.1, from coordinate 47,108,218 downwards.
AGCAATGCCTTCTATAGTTCTGTTCCAAGTACGTTACTATTCCTTATAATATGGTTTTTTTTCCTCTTGCTATCATTGATATTGAGGTGGTATCTTTGTTTTCATGACTCTCTCTTATGCAGAACCACTGTACTGGCCAATGTTTATTGTGGCTGTAATGGCAGCCATCATTGCTAGTCAGTCGTTAATCTCCGCTTCTTTCTCCATCATCCAACAATCTTTGGCCCTTGGGTGTTTCCCACGGGTCAAGGTAGTGCACACATCCGCTAAATACAAAGGGCAATTTTATGTACCAGAGATCAACACCCTTCTAATGCTAGCTTGTGTGGGTGTCACTCTTGGCTTCAAAAATACATTGAAGATAGGGAACGCTTATGGTAAATCACCTCAAACTTTTCTTTATTTTTTAATATAATTTTAGAATTTTGAGAGGTAGTAAAAGACAATTGTACAATTTTTTGGATTTATTTGGATGTTGATATAAATTAAGACTTGTCAAAACTCAAAAGCCATAAAAATATTAAGAGTCTTGTGGCTTAGCGTCATGCATTACCTAGAGAGAACCTTATTCAAAATCCTCTTCCCATGATGATGATGATGTTTCAAAGCAATGAAGTGTCCTAAAATGAAGTTAAAGTAGACAAAAAAATGTCTTTTGTGCTTGTTTATGAGAGTTTATTTTCATTGACTTTTTAGGTTCTAAAATTAAGTTAGGAAAAAGTTGCTTCAAAACGTTGTACATAAGCTAAATAAACATAATAAACAACTTAATTCCATTATACAGTTCATTCAAACGAACACTTAAAGTTGTATTCTTTGTATCAATATGTTATTTTACTATGTTGTGTTGTGAAGAAAGAAAAAATTTTCTGTTAACTTCCTTTTGAATTCTACATGTGCAAGTCTTTCCAACTTTTTTTCTTGATATTCTTTCAATAGGAATTGCAGTGGCATTTGTATTTACAATCACATCTTCGTTTTTTCTCCTTGTGATGGTCATGATATGGAAGACAAACATCTACTTGATCATCATGTTTCAAATACCATGTAGTGTTTGATGCCACTGCAGCCACTGTAGTTTTTAAATAGGTGTTATTGCAACGACCAAAAAGTCGATGCAAGCTGTTGTAATAAACTCTGAGGTAATAGTTTTATGCTACACTAGATTTTTGTTGCAATAAATTCCATATATTGCAACAATTTATATATTGCAACCATTTACTTTGAAAATCTCGTTGCAATAGATTATTTTTTTATTAAAAAAAAAATAGGTTTATCACTAGATTTTCGTTTCAAAATTCCATATATTGTAACGATTTACTTTGAAAATCTCATTGCAATAGGTAATTTTTTTTTTATTAAAAAACTGTTTTTTAGTTTAAAAATAAATAAATCACTTTTTAAATTTAAAAACAAATAAATCACTTTTTAAAAAATAATTTTTTATTAACCTGTTTTGCAATTCAAACACCATATTTAGGTACTATACTAACAAATTAAAGATATGCATAAAAGATGAAAAATTCGAAATACTTCATTTCAATACATATGTCAAAAAACACAAATATATACACAGCTTGTTGAATTTATATTCAAACACATAGTTGAGTGGCATTGTGTTGTGTGGATTATGAAACCAAGAACCAATTAAAATTATGTGTGGAAACCGTGTGTGTGACCCTAGTAATTCAGTGTGGCTTATCACAAACGTACTACTTGATATCATCACGCAAGCCATAAATATAAACTTCTATCTATAACCAGGCCTTTCTTGCAAGTCCCTTCCACGAAGTAAAGCAAATACAACTAAAAGAAATAGGATTAGCCTTAAATGTAAATAAAAAAAATAAAAAATAAAAAACGAAATTCAATCCTCTACATTAGAGAGAAAAAAAAAACTATTAATTATTCTTTTGTAATTTTTGAAATTATTTGATTGTAATATTTATCCTTCCATTTAGATAGTTGATGCGTGTTCAAAAGTAGATTTTTTAGGCAAAGATTACAAGTAGTAGTAGGACTAGAAGTCTAGGACTTACCAATTACTAGTAGGATATATATTTAAGCTTTCAACGGTATAGAGATTTTAATTTTAATTTTTTTTTTTATGGAAACTAATCGGCAATTAGAGTCTATAAATTACCTTGCTTAATTAAGGGCTTTCTCATTTCAATTTTAACTCCTGAGTTTAGATAGGTCATAAGATTGTAAGTTTGAGTGAGATGGAGGGTGTTGATGCTAAAGAAGAAGAAAGCTCACAAGAAAAAAATTATGTAAAGTTGTAATTTACAACTATGTTTTATGTTGGTTTTATTCCATGACAATAAGTGTTGTAATTGTTTTAATTTTGTTTCTTGTATTTTGTGGGATTTTATTGTATTGGGTTTAGTATTACGTTGATGAAGAATCAAGCTTAAATGAAGAATCAGTGGATTTCGCGAGAAGCTCGCGAGAAGCTAACCCGCGAAAGAGCCAAGTGAGGAGCATATGATTGGAAGTTGAAGAGTCATGCCAGGCTGTCGTTTTCGCGAGTGTCTCGCGGGTAAGGCCTTCCCGCAAGATAGTCACGAAACTTTTTGCCTGGAGGTTTTTTAAGTGTGACTTGCTTACCCTTCACCTATGCTATATACACCCTCATTACCCACAAATATAAAAGAGGCCATTCAGAGAGAAAAACCCTAGATAAGTTTTCTACAACACACACACCCATCTTTTTAAGAGAGAGCTACTCATCCTTAGTGAGAAATCATTGTAGCCTCTTCTCCATCCCTTTCCTATTGTCATACCTTGAGAGGAAATTTGTACCCAAACACAACTCACACCTATTCAGAGTGTTTTGGAGCTTGGGAAGCTTTGGGGAATTGCCAAAAGAAGCCGGTGAGGCTTGGCGAATTCAATCGGGTGGATTGCAGGATCCGGAGAGTTAGACAAGACACGGTTTTGAAAAGTCTTGTTGGAGTAGGAGCTTGAAGGGCTTAGGTACATCGGGTAGATTAGGCTTGGAGGGTCTCTTGCTAACCCATGTAAACCAACTGATTGTCTAGTAGATTGATTACCGCTTGGAGGGCGACGGAGAGGTTTTTCGCCGAGTTCTTCGGTTTCCTCTTCGATAACACATCGGCATGTTATCTTGTGTTTGCATTCTCTCATCCCATACTCTTGTGCTTTACTTTTAATGTTTGTTGTTCATGTTTATGCACTAGAGTAGTATCAGTTTATTGCGCTTCATTTACTCTTGTTTCCGCACTTAGATAAGTTAGAGTAAAAGCAATTTTACCGTAATTTTAATTGGGGGTCTAAACAGCTCTTGTATTTTTAACATATTTTCGAGCTTTCAAATCATGTAGAAGAAAAAAATCATGTTGAAGAAAAAGAACAAGAACATGAAGTTGATCAACCTGGGATTTACAATGGTCTCAAATGTAAAAAACTCTCTTGGAAAAATATTGTTAGATTTGATTCTTTTGATTTGGAGGCTGACAGATTCACCACCAATCAAGCCCCTGGATCTTCTCAGGTATTATTTTTTGTTCTCTTTTTAACTTTTCGTTTATCTTGTTATTCTTATGATATATATAGCCTATTCTAAAAATTATAGGAATAATACAATTTTAGATAAGCAATAAACTAATAAGTTAATCTAGAAAAAAAAAAAAAAAAAAAAAAAAAAAAAAAAAAAAAAAAAAAAAAAAAAAAACTAATCCAATTATTATTGTTGTTATTATTTCGTTTCAAATATGATATTTGAAGTGTTTGAGTGCAGGCCTTGGATTGTGGAAGCATAATGAAGCTATTTCAAAGCATTGGGGTTGTGTATGGTGATTTGGCCACGTCTCCTTTGTGAAAGTTTTGCGGAAGCAATATAAAACAAAAATTTATATCTTCATTTAAAGATCGTTGTAACGCATAACTATGAATTCTAAATAGAACAAAATTATGTACCTCTCTTAGCAACCCAAGCGTGCTGCCTCCTAAGGTATTCACGTCTCTCCCTTTGTTTGTTTTTGAGTTTTCAGAAGACTGCAGTATCACTTAGTAGTTCTGATGGCCAACAATTGATATGATATTTTAAAATCTTATTTTTTATTTAAGACTTCTAAAACCCAAGAGAGAGATTGGATGTGGGATCCTTAGGGATCCTAATCTTTAGCTATAGGATTCATCAATAACTTTTTGAACGTTATTGACTTATTTTGAAACTCTTTCAAAATTATTCCTTAATTTTCTCAACCATATCAAGAAAATATTTGAACTTCTACAGATTGCAATAATATCCATCAACACATTGCAATTGACCCCTAAAGATTAGAGAATTACAAATGAGGTCCCATTACTTACAATTTTATATCTATGTCCTTCCACCATACTATATTCCCACAAGCCACTAGGACTAGATTAATATCATTGTCATGTCCCTAGCTTATGTAACCCTTAATTTTTTGATTTCATAATTTCTATTGGACTCCAAAATATTTTTTAAAAACTCTTTAAATATATATATATATATACACAATATTATATATATGAAAAACATTTTTGAAAAATGTCACCGGCCGGTTTTGTTTTGAATCCAACTTCAATATGAAAATCAACTAATTATATTATCTTCTTTAGAGACTAGTGGATTCATTGTTGAGCATTTATATATTTTTCTCATTACACACATAATCCAACATGTCTATATATAGCCTTTAAAATTGGCATCACCAATTGACATTGTCAAAATTATGTGCATAATAAATAAATATACACAAACCCCTCATGTTTGAGGACAATAGAAAAATTGTAATAGAACAACCTTTTAATTAACAATGATCACTCCATAAGATGTCCTTGATCGGATCCAATTCAGTGTATGCACTTGTTATATTACACCCACTTGTCTGCTTAAAGTCACTACCTCAACGATGGAGTAAATCATCCTATCATATAGCAGCACAACAAGTGCAGGCTTCAATGGTAATATTCAATTAATATCCATAACCTAGAACAATTTAATAATCTATGAAAAATAATTACTCCCTGTCTTTGATTCCTTAACCATTAACATGATTTTTTTACAGAGATGATATCACATGCCACATTTAAACAATGAAATATACCTACAAAAATTATGAATGTGAAAATAAAATTTTATTATCAAATAAAAATGTATAGTATTGTTTTTTAGGGCACATAATTCTAACACTTTGTATGTGTTACCGGGCATTTTTCCTACTGGGGTTAAGCACAATGACAATATACTTGGTGTGCTGTCTCTAATTTTTTACTCGCTCATGTTAATTACTTTGATCAAGTACGTTTTCATTGTGCTGACAGCCAACGATAATGGCAATGGTAATTGATAATCTTCTCTCATGCTTAGCAATTTGTTTTAATAGATTAGTTATTGTAGTTCTTGGATTCTCATTTTTATTGCTAGATGATAATTAGAAAGAAATTAATATTTCTTGATGATAACACTTGCACACAAAATAAAAATGACATTGGGTGATGCTATATCAGTGTGTCAATAATAATGCTTTGAACTTAGAATGGTGTTGATTTGTTATATATTGAATTGCTAGCAAGGAATGCATTGTCATCAAACTATTCATTTTTTTATAATGGAAATTGTACCATTGCAAGAGGAACTTTTGCTCTATATTCTCTCATATGCCGCTATGCCAAGGTCAACTTGACGCTCAACAAGCAGGCTGAAGACAAATAAATGTCTAACTACCGAATAGATGTGCCAAACCGACAGCTCAAGAGAGCATCCTTTATCAAATCTATGCTTGAGAGTAACCAAATACTAAAGTATTTCATCTTGTTCATGACCATGCTTGGTACCTCCATGGTGATTGGAGATGGCATCCTCACACCATGCATATCAGGTACAATAGAGTGATATTCCTAAGTCCTACTTATTTCTTTACTGTTAGTTAAGATGGTGTACAAATTAAGTTGTTTATTCAATTTATTTAGCTTAGTTACAATTATTTATAACTTTACATTTTATGAACTCTTTCTATCTAATATTCTGAATAATAATTTACATTATGATTTCCTCCTTGGTGTAGTATTGTCAGTAGTGGGGGGAGTTAAGGAAGCTACTACTATGCTTACTGATAATACAATCATGTGGATTTCAATAGGAATCTTGATTATTTTGTTCCAAGTTCAAAGATTTGGGACAAATAAAATAGGCTATAGTTTTTCTCCAGTACTAACAATTTGGTTTCTTTTCATTGGAACTATTGGCATGTACAAATTTGTGAAGCATGATCTAGGGGTTATCGAGGCAGTCAATCCAATGTATATTGTTGAATATCTCACTAGGAATAAGAAGAATGCATGGATTTCTCTTGGAGGCGTCATCCTATGCCTAACAGATGTGTATCATAATCTCATCTCATTGTTTGAGCACTTTGAAATTTGAATGTATAGAAATGAGATGTAGTGATGGACTTGGGCTGTTGCATATCTACTGTCTCAGGTTTCAGGTTTAGAAACATACGACTTACAGTAGTGATTGGAATTATTTCTAAAATCGTAGTAAATTTTGATAAGAAAAAATCCTTGATGATTTAAGCACAATGCTCCCAGTAAAATGAATAAGTGCAGCTTCATTATCATTCCATCTCAAATCCCAAACTATCCCTGATTGAGCTTTTGCTGCAAATAATGGTTGCCTTTATTAACTCAGAACATGCTTTGAATTTTCCATAAGTGTCTTGTCCAAACCTATGAACTTACTTTGAATAGTCCTGCCAGATGATTATGGTCTTAAATATTGTTTGAATTTTCATAATCCAATAAATTTATGGAAATATGCAAAACAGACTCATTGGAGGTTTAAGTTAAGTTCAAACAAGTCTCTTTGCACTTTTAATTTAGTGTTATTGACTACTAAGGAACATTAGTCTCATTGTCACAATTGACAAAATTGATGAAGGGATCAATTTTTTTGTCATTTTTGATATCTTAAGAATCAATAACACTAAACCAAGAGTACAATAGATCTATTTAAAATTGGCCTAATTCCAAGTAGGTATTATAACATGTTGATTTCACATTAGAAGAATCTTTTGAAATAATTTTTCTTTTAATTTACCTATTGGTTTTTCCAAGCTTTCTTTTCTTAACCTCGTGTTCTTTTTTATTGTTGTAAACTAAAACAATATTAGTTTTACTTATTTGTTTAGGACTAATCCTATAGTTGCTAATTATGTGGTGAACTTGATCGAACAATGTCAGGTTCTGAAGCATTGTTTGCAGAACTTGGTCACTTCAATGTTCGTTCAATTCAGATAAGCTCATGCACTATAGTTTTTCCCTCGATTGTTCTTGCCTACTTTGGTCAAGCTTCATATCTTCGGAAACACAATCAGGATGCTAGCAATGCCTTCTATAGTTCTATTCCAAGTACGTTTACTATTCCTTATAATATGGTTTTTTTTCCTCTTGCTATCATTGATATTGAGGTGGTATCTTTGTTTTCATGACTCTCTCTTATGCAAAACCACTGTACTGGCCAATGTTTATTGTGGCTGTAATGACAGCCATCATTGCTAGTCAGTCGTTAATCTCAGCTTCTTTCTCCATCATCCAACAATCTTTGGCCCTTGGGTGTTTCCCACGGGTTAAGGTAGTGCACACATCTACTAAATACAAAGGGCAAGTTTATGTACCAGAGATCAACGCCCTTCTCATGCTGGCTTGTGTGGGTGTCACTCTTGGCTTCAAAAATACATTGAAGATAGGGAACGCTTATGGTAAATCACCTCAAACTTTTCTTTATTTTTTAATATAATTTTAGAATTCTGAGGGGTAATCTATTATAGTAAGAATTGTCCTTATCAATCATCTTTCACATGTTCATCTTTTAGCTGCTCATAGAATTATAATTCATGATACCGTGAGAGCCAGTTTATCATTAATAATCATTTTGTTAGTCCCTGATTTTATCTAGTATCTTTTGAAATTGACCACTAGTTCAACTTTGACTGCTTGGCTTGTAAGCTGCTAACTTTACCTTCATTTTGTTGAGCAGGTGCTGTTTCGTTCTAAATATTCCAAGTAAGGTAGCTGACAATTGGACCAACATATTGGAGTTGATAAAATGGAGGTAAGGACAGGCTGGAATGGAAATAAAAATATGCATGAGGATGCTGCATTAAAAAACAATGTAGAAGCAGAGAAAAGCTTTTCCATGATTAATGATCAAGATAATAAAGGAGAGAAGAATACCAACACTGTTTCATTTCTCAAGCTGTTCTCATTTGCAGATTCCACTAATGTTCTCTTGATAATCGTTGGCACAATAGGTGCCATTGGGAATGGGCTAGGTATGCCTATGTTGACAATAATTGCTGGGGAGATGATTAATGGTTCGTGAAGTTTCCAAGGTAAAAATTTGATCCAAAAGCTTAATTTATGATGTCAATTTCAATCTTTATCACTAGCAAGTGTAGTTGAACATTTTGTTTTATTCTCTACTTATTTTTGATGTAACAGTTAAAAAGTCCCATCTAAATTCTATTAATGTTATCATCTAGTTCTTCAATTGAAAATTTATCTTGATTTTAAAGATGTATGTGAACCCTTCCTTTTCCTTTCTGATATGCTATTATTGATAGAAGGTGACATTTAGTTCCCATGTACTGTTTTAGGTTTGTGTAAAACTTCCCTACATGGCAGCAGGGATAGGTGTTGTAGGATTCCTCCGTAAGTACATTCCATGATCAAAATCACTGCAGTTTTAACACATAAAACAAAACTATTCATCTATCAGGCATTGAGAAATGATACACTTGTCTTTGTTCTTGTTAGAGGTGGCTTGTTGGATGGTCACAGGGGAGCGATAGGCTGCACGAATAAGGGGTTGTATTTGAAGACAATTTTGAGACATGATGTTGATTTCTTTGATACGGAAACAAACACTGGAGAGGTTGTTGGGAGAATGTCAGGTGACACTGTTCTCATACAAGATGCCACGGGTGAGAAGGTACTATATTGTTGCATCAACAACATTAAAATTCACAACTGGCCAAAATTCAGCCTGAGTTATATTCATACTATGCATCTAAATGTGTTCCTAGCGATAAAAGAGTATGTTTGCTTGTACAGGTTGGGAAATTTTTGCAGCTAGTATCAACATTCATTGGGGGGTTTTTTTGTAGCATTTTTCAAAGGGTGGCTTCTTACCCTTGTCCTACTATCCTCAATTCCCCTTCTTGCAGCATTTGGTGGTCTTATGTCCATCATCATATCCAAGACAACATCCCATGGACAAAATGCTTATGCAAATGCAGCAAACATAGTTGAACAAACAATTGGCTCAATAAGAACAGTATGTCATGTTGTCAAACTATCTACATGCCTGAGAAAACATGTAATTTAGCTCTCAGTACAGTGTGTTTTACATTGCTGGTTTTCCTAGCGAATATATGATTTCCACCATTTGTTCTGTTCTAGGTTGCATCATTTACTAGGGAGAAGCAAGCTATAAATAATTACGAAAAGCACCTTATAACTGCTTACAAATCTAGTGTTCACGAAGGTTTGGCATCTGGATTAGGTCTTGCCACTTTTATGTTAGTCATGTTCAACAGCTATGGTTTGGCTATATGGTATGGATCAAAATTGATACTGAACAGAGAGTACAATGGGGGTGATTGCAGCTATATTAATTGGATCTATGTAAATTGCAATTTGAAATTTTTTAGCTTCCAATTGTATGTAAACGTGCTACTAAAGACATAATGCTTCATGTGGAAAATTTCATCTATTTTCTTCCCTAGTTAAGGTGGAAACATGCACGCTCATAAACTTATGTAAAGAGGTATCAGGTACGTTTTTGGATGTTTTAGGTCCCTAGGCGAGGCATCTCCCTGCATGAGCGCCTTTGTTGCTGGTAAAGCTGCGGCTTATAAGATGTTTGAGACTATCAAGAGGAGGCCAAATATAGATTCTTATAACTCAAAGGGAAAAAATTTTGGATGATATTTGTCGAGATATAGAGTTTAGAGACGTTTATTTCAGTTATCCAGCTAGAACAAATGAGCCGATATTCAGTGGATTCTCTCTTTATATTCCTAGTGGCACAACTACAGCTTTGGTTGGACAAAGTGGAAGTGAAAAATCAACAGTGATTAGTCTAATTGAGAGATTCTATGACCCACCGGCTGGTGAAGTTCTCATAGATGGCATTAATTTGAAAGACCTCCAGCTTAAATGGATTGGGGAGAAAATTGGTCTTGTTAGCCAAGAACCTGTTTTGTTTTCATCCAGCATTAAGGATAATATTGCATATGGAAAAGTTGGAGCAACGTATGAAGAGATCAAAACTGCATCTAAACTCGCAAATGCTTTTAAATTTATTGATAAATTTGCCTCAGGTTTTGTCTTATCCTCCACTCATTGGAATATAAGAGGCTATTTTCTCCTTTATCACCACAGAAATTGTTAAGTTACTTTCTAATTTGAATTTGACTTCCAGGGACTAGATACTCTGGTTAGTGAGCATGGAACACAACTGTCTGGTGGGCAAAAGCAAAGAATTGCCATTGCAAGAGCAATTCTGAAAGACCCAAGAATCTTACTTCTAGATGAAGCTACAAGTGCACTTGATGCAAAGTCTGAGAGGGTAGTGCAGGAAGCATTGGACAGGATTATGCTCAACCGGACAACTGTCATTGTTGCCCACCATTTGAGCACGGTGAGGAATGCTAATACAATTGCAGTCATTCACAAGGGGGAGATGGTTGAGAAAGGTATCTGACTCTTTTCTTCATAGCCTAAATATGTTATTTTTGCAAATTGTCCCACATTATGTGAATAGTTAAATCAGCAATTTTCATTAAACATATCCATCATTTTGCATAATTTCAGCAACTTTTCGATTTACTGGTCTATATTTTGGATGCTAAATGAAAGTCCCAATTTACAAAAGGAAAAAGATAGTGCCTTCCAACACTTATTGCCACTCAAATTTGTATTAAAATCTTCCATTTGAATTTCTGATCAACTCTCAAACCTTGGATTACTCCAGAATGGGAGACTCATATCACCTAAAAATTTATTTGTCATTCTATTAGGCTCACACTCAGAACTAATCAAGGATCCTATTGGAGCATACTCTCAGCTTATATGCTTGCAAGAAGTAAATAAGGATTCAAAAGAAGGTGCAGATGACCAAAACAGATATGAAATTTCTACTGAATCTTTTAGACAGTCAAGTCTTAGGAACATTCAAAGAATTTCATTCCAACAAAGCTCAAATCGAGCATCTTTAGAAGGAAGCAACTGCCATTCTTTCTCAGTCACAGCATTTGGTTTGCCAACAGAAGTTACCATCCCTAATAAATGACCAGCAGAAATAGAAGAAAACTATCCCAAGGTCCCAATCAGCCGCATTGCCTACCTCAACAAGCCAGAGATTCCTGTACTTCTTCTTGGGACTATAGCTGCAATTATCACCGGCTTAATACTTCTATATTTAGTATACTGCTTGCTAGGGTAATCAAATCCTTTTATGAACCACCTCCTAAACTGAAAAAGGATTTGAATTTTTGGTCACGAATGTTTGTGGCCCTTGGTGTGGTATCATTTCAGGTAATTCCAGCAAGGGGATACCTTTTCGCTGTGGCTGGGTGTAAGTTAATAGCACGTATTAGATTGATGTGTTTTGAGAAGCTGGTTCACATGGGGATTGATTGGTTTGATGAGCCTGTGCACTCAAGTGGCTCAATTGGTGCTAGGCTCTCAGTACATGCAGCAACAGTGCGTGCCCTTGTTGGAGATGCACTTGGTCAAATGGTTCATGTTATCGCTTCAGCAGCTGCAGGTTTGGTCATTGCATTTATTGCAAGTTGGCAGTTGGCATTTATTATCATTGCATTGATTCCTCTCATCAGAGTCAATGGATACATTCAAATAAAGTTCGTGAAAGGATTCAGTGCAAATGCTAAGGTTTGCTCTAAAACTAATAACCTCATGTTTTTTCCTTTTCAGCTCTAAAACTATACATTATGATTGTCATGAGAAAACGAAGTAAAATTCTGTTCTTTATTGGAGAAAATGGACGCAACCATTTAATCATAATTGGAGCCTGTTTGGTTAAACATACAACAACAGATTTTGTGTGTTTAGAAAAAAAAACAAACAAACAAACAAACAAAAGAAGATGAGTGTCACGCAAAGAACAACCTGCTACTCTGAGTTGCCACTTTAAACACAACTAATTAATTTCACAAGTAATATGGTTGCATAAAATTATTCATTACTTGTAGTTGATGTAAATCTATGTGGTTGCAGTTGATGTATGAGGAAGCAAGCCAAGTTGCTAATGATGCAGTTGGAAGTATAAGAACAATTGCTTCTTTCTGTGCTGAAGGCAAGGTGATGGAGCTGTACAAAAGCAAATGTGAAGGCCCAAGGAAGGTAGGGATAAGGCAAGGCTTGATCACTGGAATTGGATTTGGGACTTCTTTTGGATTGTTGTTTCTTGTCTATGCTACAAGTTTCTATGCAGGAGCTTGTCTCGTTCAGGCTAGGAAAGCAACATTCTCAGATGTTTTTCAAGTAAAAACTCCTCCTAAATAACTATATTTGACAAGCTTTTCAAAAGTTCTATATACTAAACGATAATATTCAAACAAGACTGTTTCACACCAAATTACCTTATCTCAAGATGGATATTTGGCTTGCAGGTTTTCTTTGCTTTGAACATGGCAACTATGGGAATTTCACAAACAAGCTCCTTAGGTCCAGATACTAGCAAAGCCAAGAATGCTTCTGGTTCCATATTTGCAATAGTAGAACAACAGTCAAAGATAAACCCAAATAATGAGTCTGGGATGACATTGGAGAATCTGAAGGGAGAAATTGAGCTTTTTCATGTAAGCTTCAAATATCCATGTAGGCCAGATATTCAGATTTTTCAAGATCTTAGCTTGACAATTCATTTTGGCAAGGTAAAGTTGCATCACTAATTACCAGCAACTAGCACAAGATGTAATCACAAAAGTTAATCTTGCTTACCATTATACAAACTAATCATACTGGTATACTATATATTTTCCTTTTTTTTTTTTTCCAGACAATTGCTCTAGTTGGAGAAAGTGGGAGTGGGAAATCCACAGTGATAGCATTATTGCAAAGGTTTTATGATCCCGATTCTGGTCATATGACTCATATTACACTTGATGGAGTTGAAATTCAGGAATTTCAAGTGAAGTGGTTGAGGCATCAAATGGGTCTTGTGAGTTAAGAACCAGTTTTATTTAATGAAACTATTCGAGCCAGTATTGCATATGGAAAGGGAGGAAATGCAACTGAGGCAGATATCACAGCTGCAGCAGAGTTAGCAAATGCTCACAGGTTCAATAGTGTCTTACAACAGGTTAGATCAAAGAAAAGCATTTCCCCATATTTGTTTCATTGTCATTTCTAATGTTACAAGTGATTAAGTTAATTAACAAACTATAGAATTGAAGAGGATAACATCATTTTGACTTCTACAACTATTGGTAGTTAATTTTAATGTACAAATAGCATATTATAATTTCTTTTTCCATCATTCTTACAATGCAAAATGCAGGGTTATGATACAATAGTAGGAGAACGTGGAGTTCAATTGTCTGGTGGACAGAAGCAATGAGTAGCCATTGCACGTGCTATTATTAAAAGTCCAAAGATATTATTACTAGATGAAGCTACCAATGCACTAGATGCTGAGTCTGAGAAGGTGGTCCAAGATGCATTAGATCGAATTATGGTTAACCGGACTACAGTTGTGGTGGCACATCGATTATCCACAATCAGGAATGCATATGTAATCGCAGTGGTTAAAAATGGACTTATTGTAGAGAAAGGAAAGCATGACAATTTGATTAGAATCAAGGATGGCTTCTATGCCTCCTTGGTGGCGCTGCACACAAGTGCTTCAACTGCTTGAGCTCTAAATAAATTTTTTTTTTTTTTACATTGTTTTTACTTTTTCAAATAGATGAAATACATAAATGTATGTTATTTTTAGCTTATATTGGGCAGTTTTTTTTTACTATTTAGCTTATTTTTATTATTATTTATGGGTCCCATTGCACTCTTTGGTACTATTCATCGGTCTTATTATACTATTTCAGCTAACTTTAAACTTTATTTACTGTACTTTCAGCAAAAAGTTTTCAATTTCAGCTAAATAAGTTGTTCTCAAACGGACCCTTAGAGGGCAAAGGATGAAAAATTTTCCATATGATAATGCTAGTGGACAAAGTATGCGTTTCCATATATCTCATTGTATTTTCTATAATTTCTTTGAATTTTAAAATAAACTAGTCACAAACCCACGTGATGCGTGAGAATATACAACTATTAGAGTCTGTTTGGGACCTACTTATTTGCTGAAACTGAAAACTTTTTGATAAAAGTACTGTAAATAAAAGTAAAAATTAGTTGAAATAGTACAGTAGGACCCATGAATAGTACCAAAAAGTACAGTGGGGCCTATAAAAAGTAGCAAAAATAAGCTGAATAGTAAAATAAGCTGCTTTTTAATTTTTGCCAAACACACACTTATTCCTTCTTTTTTTTTTTTTAGATAAAAGATAGAAATACTATTCTTTTTTCAAGTGATCTATATCGTTCAAACCTTTGTATAGTGTGTTATGGTTTTTTTTTTTTTTTCTACAACTAAAATTATTAAGTTCCAAAATTAATTATTTGAATTTCTCATTCTTTTAAAAAGATTATTATAATAACCAAATCTCATCACAAATTTACAATTGATACTACTCAAATAATTTATAGAGACATTCAAATACATAATCATCTCACTTATAAAATATCTAAAAATTAACTCAAACTAAAACCATAAGAGGGATAGAGAGTACATATGATAAATAACTCAAAAAACACACCCCCAAAGTGTATCATCCAAAAGTAGAGACAACAACTAAAAAAAAAAAATCACCAATCTAAAATAGAGTTGTAAGAAAGAATTAATGAGAGAGAGAGAACAATCACCTTTTTTGGAAGAGAATTTGAGACAAATAACAAAATTATATAAAAGAAGATGAGTAGAAGATTATTCAAAAGAAAATGTATAGTTGAAAACACCAAACTATTCAAGTCATGCTAAGTAATAGAATAACATTAAATCATTCTATAATTTCATAGGATAGCACGTAACAAATAAAGAAAATAAAATTAAAAAGATAAAAATTAAAATAAAACCAAATCATATCAACCTAAAGTAGAATTAAACATAAAAATTCATCAATTTAAAGAATTAAACATCCACCAAAAGAAAGAATATATATATATATATATATATATTGGTGTGTTGTCGCAGGCAACCAAAAACAAAACCTATACTCCTAAAATTATATGTAGTAGTGTGAGTAAGGATCGTTCCCACGGAGAGTATCTAGCCTAGTTTTATGCTACGTGAACAAGGGGGATTTGAGTATAATGAAAACAATTTTAAGAAAAAATTAACTAAGGAACAACTCAAATTAAAATATCGAAATCAATCAAAAGAACAAACCTTGGTCTAAGTCAACATCCACCGTCGGAATATTATAACTAATCATCGATGCAAGCATATATCAATTCACACTTTGAATATTCACCGTTGAAACTATTTTCCTATTTCTCCTTAGTCGCAGTTGATTAAAAAACAAGCGATCTAATTAACCCTAACTACTAAACAACCCAAGACAAGCGCTAAAGGTTTAATTTAGTAGCAGCCTTAAAAATTAGAGAGATCGATGAAGCTAAACAATACAAGCACAAACGGTTGCATTTACTTTAGTCGAGCGTTCTTCCTAAGATCTAATAATTTCTGACGTAGCAAACCATTAAATCTTGGTTGCTTCACAAATTAGAGAGACCAAACAATTATGGATTTGATATCTAACCTAGCAGTAGATTGCAACGAATAATAAACTAGTAGGCCTCCTAGTAATTAAACAAGACAGTCATGAAAATAGGCACAAAAAAACATCCGATATTCAAAACATAAATTGAACAATAAAAACAAATTAGATCTAACAGTTTTATTGATTCTGACACTTCAGTTTCCTTCGACCAAGTGTAAAAGTTTAGCCAAGCAGGGCTATGATGAAAACTTAAAGGAGAAGTTAGAGTAGAGGAGAGAGAGGAGTTTGTCCAATCTGATTTCTCCTCCCCTCTTTTACACGTTAATTCCCCTTTCCCTAAGCCTACAAAATCTCCTAAAAATATTCTAAATATTAATATCCAAATCTGACTAATTAAGGAAAATATTAAAAATAAAACAAAGTCCTAATATAACTAGGAAAGTAGTGTTTTTTTCAGCTGGAATTTCCGTGCACCAAATCTGGAAGCTTCTGAAAATAAACCGCATCAGGTATTAAAATTTTGGGCAAAGGAACATTCAAGAACGTCAACAATGCAGGTGCAACAACTTCAAGCCAAATTTCAACCTTGATTCAGCCAGTATCTCTCAAAACTCAAAAGATTAAAGTTGTAGAGCTTTGTCTTGGTGTTCCATATCATCTTAAATCATCTCAATCGGAGCTCAGATGAGAGAGTTATACCCAAATTACGAAGCGATATCAAAGTTGTCCAGAATCGCCCAATTAACTACGTTTTGCACTTAATGTCTCCATTTGCATCCTAAATCAAAATATAAGAATAATGAGTACATTTAGGCACCAAATAAGTATAAAAAACTAAACATTGAGTGAGAAAAATATGACAATTTGCATTCTCATTATATATATATATATAGAGAGAGAGAGAGAGAGTATTCACCTTTTTGTGTGAGCAAAATATGGATTGAATGGAAAAGAAAATAACAAATTTTTATATAAAAAAATGGGGAGAAGAAGAGTCAAAATAAAAGGAAGATGAAATGATGGAGAAATTGTAAAGTTAAGATATAGGATATAGAGTAGTGGCCTGTGGGGAGATAGAAAGGTAATGTAAGTAAATGTTGGAGAATTTGTAATTGTAAAGTGACAAATTAATAAGAAGAAAATTAATTAAAAAGAAGAGAGAAAATATTGAAAATAGGTTGATGATGTGGCGCTGATGTGGCTCAACGGGAACGCGGTAACATTAAACGCTACGTTTCAGCTTTTAGATGTAAGGTAATTTTTGAGTATTCGCGGAGTACCATAAATGTATACTCTCTCCTCCCACATAAATGTGGGTTCCACTAATTAAATTTATGATGGAACTCACAATTCATGTGAGATAAGGGAGTACGATTTTTAGTACTCCCGAAGTATTCAATAATTTTCCTTAGTTATATATAGAATATAGATGCAGTAACTATATATATACAGTTATTTATGGTTTCATCTAGAGCAAAAGTTTGGTGTATAAAGTCAATGACTAAACCAGTTGAGTCAAGAAGAAAGAAAGAATATCAATATCTTAATAACAAAATTGGGTTTTATTTTCAGACTTGCAGAGAATTCAGAACCAATTTTCCATGTCTTAATAACAAAATTATGAAGGAAAAATAAATAGCTAATTAATTTCATACACCATACACCAAACTTAAGAAACTCAAAGTTACTCAAAAGCTATGGGACCAACGCTTTAAATGTGTGCAGAGTCTTAAGGAAAAAATCAAAGCCAAAGTGCCAAACATTTAATTCGTAAGAGTAAGAGCCGTGCTAATCCAACCCCGACGCAAAAAAAAAAAAAAAAAAAACCATGTAGCCAACGAAGTCATTAAAATGTTCAATTCACAGATTCGATTATCACGTGAATGCAAGATCAATCAAATCGGTTTAAAATTCACAATAGCAATAAGAAATCTATTCGTTAAGGTCATGAAACCAACGCTGACCATACTTGACAATAGCAATTGTTGTGTGCTCGGGACTAGGTGCCATTGATGATTGATCACCTAGACCATTCAATGTGTAACAATGTAAGACACGGGAGAAAGAAAAGTCTATCGACACAACTTTTGTACCATAAACCTGACAAGGTTGATTGTAAGTTGTAAAGAAAAAATAGTAGTTTATGTGAAAGTGATTGTCTACCACTCACAGTCGTCGACTAAGTTGTGGCGATTGCCGATTGGCAAGAGTTGGGAGTGGTCACATTGTCATTCAGACTGGGTCTGTGATCTTCCCATGCAAGGGGGAAAGCACCACATGAACTACTTGTCGTTTAGGCACTATGTTGGACTTCGTTACGTAATGGACTCCGTCACGGACTGAACATTAGGCCAAACCTTGGGATGGTTAACAACGGACCCAACAACATTGTTCAGCTTTCATGGGCCGGACCACGGGTTGGACCTAGGTCTTGGACTAGTTTAAATTCAAACTGAAATTTGTGTAATGTCAACTCTATAATTTTGGGGAATTAGTTGGAGTATGCTGTATGCTCTTATCTATTAATAGGTTTTTGGTTTAATAAGTCGTTCTAAATTGACCCAATTCAAGAACTTCCATCATGTTTTTTTTTTCCTTTATGTTTTTCTTCCTTTTAACTAATACTAGTGAAATTCCAGTATGTTGCATGACTTTAGTCATGAATTTTCTTTATATATATATTTTTTAAGAAATAATAACTAAATGAGTTATTATTACATAATTTTAGAACTTGTTTCTAACCAAATGAATGATTATTATTATTATATAAAATGCACAATTTTGTATATTTGTCCTTATATATAATATCTCTAATTAAAATGATCAATAAAAACTTTTCTAATTTTTTTTTAATAATTTCTTATTTATTATTGAAGAGGGTGATTTGAACTCAAGTAGTTCTTTTCTAATACTTGCAAAAATAAGGTTATCCTAATATAATTAATTTCAAACTTAAGATTAAAAAATCAATTGTATTTTACACCTAAAATAAATTTCATTTTTAAGTCTTATTTTGTTATTTAAATAATTTCTTTTAGTGTTTATTTTATTCACATGGTTAACACTATAACTTATACAACTTGAGTAATGTCTCTAATTATATTGTGCTTTAGCATTTAAGAACACATATATTAATATTACACATGAAAAAATAATAAAGTTAACAATTAACACATTTGAAAACAAAATTAAGCCAAATTCCAAATTCATTAATGAAAAAAAATCCAAAATTTTGAACTTTTTAAAAAAAAAAAATGAAAAATAAGTTAAGTAAAGATAGACTTACATAGGAATTTGGATCGACGGATCTAATTTAGCCAAATATTATCTATGATCTAAAAGGATATGGGAGGAATTATAAATTGAATTTTGTTATACTTTTGAAAAAATACAGTCATGAAAAAGTTCAAAGGAACATTAAATTATATGAACTAAAAGGATATGGGAGGAATTCTGCATATGCCCCAAAAATAGCAGTTGCTTCTACCTTCATTGGATCATATTAGTTGTATCATATTGTGTTTAATAAGGAAAGAAATAGTAAAATCCAAAAGAAATAGTATTGTTAAGTTTTATCTAAAACTCACGTACACAGTATTCTAGATATTCAAGAGGAGAACATTCTAAAAAGAAAATCAAGTTGCTGAAAAAATACCATAATTCAAAATATAAAACTAAAAACTTAACTATTGTTCATGTACACAATACTATGATGACATGATGTGGCTTAACTGGAGCGTAGTGACAGTAATTGCTACGCTTCAGTTTTTAGATATATATAGATATAGATTGTGCAAGTAATCTTGCGTTACTCTAGTAGAAGCTCAGTGTTTAAACTAAGAATCGCAGTTCAGTTCAGTTATCCACAATCCTTACTGTTTCCCTTCTATGCTACATGAAGCAGTTTAGTTATTCTTAGTTCTTATTGTTTCCCTTCTATGTTACACGAAAGCTTCTATGGGGTCTCAAATATGGTGTGGAATCTCCCTAGTCCTTACTAGATCTTCCTCTGAGGCTCAAGACCAAGTCCAATCCAAATTTTCCTCCTCTTTCACAACAACTATATAGAGGGTCAAGAAAAAAACAATCATTTAAAGAAAAGTAGGTTAAACATACACATACAGACACAAGCATCAATCTTGGAACACATCCAAGTCAATGGTGTAGCATTTTCGTTAGGGAACTCACATATGTTTGGGTCTGTTTTCATTTTGACTCCACATTTTAAAAGTTTTTAGTTTAACTCTTCTTGTTTGATTTTGTTTTCAACTTTTCATATTGACCCAATCATTCATTTATGTTAGTGATATGGTGACGCTAGGCATTATATTGGGTGATTGTCTTAATGGGTGACACTTTATCAGGCACTTAACAGTTTGATGTGTGGATATTTTTCTTCACAAAGTACATAGTGTAAGGGTTGTACATTTAATATTTAAACCCTCAAAGAATGTACACAATTTCGTATATTCAACACACACAATTTTTCAAAGCATGTACTCAATTTTATATATTTAATGTATACAATTTTTCAATGAATGTACACAATTCTATATATTCAACGCACACAATTTTTCAAAGAATGTACACAATTCGATATGTTTAACATACAAAAATTTTCAAAGAATGTATAGAATTTTGTATATTCAACACACAATTTTCAAATAATATATACAATTCTGTATATTCAATGTACACAAATTTTCAAATAATGTACACAATTCTTTATTTTCAATGTACACAATTTTTCAAAGAATTTACACAATTCTTAATTCTATATATTTAACATACATAATCTATTAAAAAATGAACACAATTCTATATAATATACATTATTTTTCAAATAATATACACAATTGAAGATATTCAACATGCATAATATTTATTGACATTTTTTATATAAAAAATTACAAAGAGTGTAAAGTCTAGACATTCAATATCCACGCTTTCAAAGAATGAACACAATTATGTATATTCAATGTACACAAATTTTTAAAGAATGTACACAATTTTGTATATTCAACGTACACAAATCATCAATGAATGTACATAATTTCGTATATTCAACACACCCAATTTTTCAAAGAATGTACACAATTCTGTATATTCACCGTACACAATCTCTTAAATTCTATACACAATTCTGTATATTCAATATAAATAGTTTTTCAAAAAATTTGCACAATTTTGTATATTCAACATACACAATTTTTTGTTGTGTGGACATTTTTTCTACAAATTACAAAGAATGTAAAGTTTATACATTCAATATCCAAACATTCAAATAATATACACCATTCTGTATATTCAACATTATCAATTTTTCATAGTATACACAATTTTGTATATTCAACGTGCATAATTTTTCAAATAATGAGCACAATTCTATATATTTAACGTACATAATTTTTCAAATAATGAAAAATTATTTAACGTACACAATTCAGTATATTCAACATACATGATATTTGTAGACATTTTTCTGCCTACAAAAAGTTATCCAAGCGTATCAAACATTCAAATAATATACACAATTTTGTTTATTCAACATACATAATTTTTTAAATAATGTACACGATTTTTCAAAGAATGAACACAAATTTGTGTATTCAATGTACATAATTTTACAAAAAATGTACACAATTCAGTATATTCAACATACACAATATTTGTCGACATTTTTATTCACAAATTACAAAGAGTGTAAGGCAGCTACATTCAATTTTCAAACCTATCAAAAAAAAAAAAAATCCAAACTATACAATTCTATATATTTAATATACACAATTCTATATTTCACATACATAAATTTTCAAATAATATATGCAATTCTGTATTTCACTGACATAACTTTTCAAATAATATACGCAATTCTGTCTTAATGGATTGTACATTTATCAGGCATTTTAATGGAATTTTTTTGCATTTATCATTAATTTTGAAATATTTTAGTTAGTTGTCAAGTTTGCAAAACTATTTAACAAACTAGCATCTTAAGTTTAATGTGAAACTCGAGTCTATAAAACTCGAGTTCCAATCTGAGGCGGAAGAAAAAATCCATGTGGAACTTAAGTCTTTAGACTCGAGTTCCTTCATTAAGATATACCGTTCAACTAGGTTTCTTTGTTCTGGGTTTCTTCTTCTTTGTCTTCGTTCTGTTCTTCTTCTACTAGGCTTCTTCTTCGTTTCGGGACCCATTTATTCAAGGCCCTTATTGTTTGATTTTTTGATCGGTTTGGGTAACGGCTAGCCAATCCCAAACCGAATCAGTCCTCAACTCCATCGTTAAGGTTGGTTTTTTTTTTTTTTTGAAAAAAATTTCATGTGGGTTTGTGATGTTCTGGGTTTCTTCTACTTAGCTCTGCTGGGTTTCTTCTTTTTTGTTCTGTTGGTTTTCTTCTATTTAGTTTCTCTTCTTTATTCTATTGGGTTTCTTCTCCTTATTTGTTCTTCTTATTCTCTCTGTGGAACTCGAGTCTCACTGACTCGATTTCCATATGGCTTTTTTATTTCACATCAGATTTGAACTCGAGTCTGAAGTACTCAATTTTTGTCACTGATCTCAACCCTTTAAAACTCGAAATGCTAGTTTGTTAGAATGTTTCCAAAACATGCCAACTAAAAAAATAGTTGCGAACAATAATGCTACTTTGCAAATTACCCCCACTTTAATGCACCTTATACTAAAAAAATGGATGCACCAGATACTAAGAAAATTGATGAAAAGACCAATATAAAACTGTTTCTCAAAATAAATAAATTAAAATTTAAAAAAAATGAAAAAAAAAAACCCAAGCTTTCAAAAGAATTCTTTAGTCAAAGCGTACCATTCTAACATTTTCTTTAAGAAAAAAAAAAAGGTGAAAAACACATTTTAGTCCCTACATTTTCAGCCTATTTCCGTTTTAGTCCCTAAGTTTTTTTTTTTACCGCTTTTAGTCCCTCTCCTGAAAAACGCTTCCATTTTAATCCCTACCGTTACATTAGAAACGGATATTGCAGACGTGGCAAACGGCAAAGTCAAAAAATAATAAACTAATGTCCACGTGGCCTAAATTAATAATAAAAAATATTTTTTAATGCCACGTCAGCATTTAAATTAAAAAAATTAAAAACTCTCATAAAAAAATCCTTAAATAAAAAAAAATTAATTTATTAATTCTAACTAAATAAAAAAAATTAAAAACTCTCATAAAAAAAAATCAAAAAAAAATTTAAAACTAAACCCAGCAAGAACAACAAAACCAAGAAAGAACTAAACCCAGCAAGAACATAAACCCAGAAAGAACTAAACCCAGCAAGAACATAAACCCAGCAAGAACTAAACCCAGCAAGAACATAAACCCACAAGCTTTCTCTCTAAATACTCCAATGCCCAGATCTATTATTATCTCCTTCCATTTATACTAAACCTCACCGTTTTCTGATTACTCACTGAAAATATATTTATAAAAAAAAAAAAAATTCAATCTTTTTTTTGG
Organism: Quercus robur; assembly: GCF_932294415.1. Lineage (NCBI taxonomy): Eukaryota > Viridiplantae > Streptophyta > Magnoliopsida > Fagales > Fagaceae > Quercus > Quercus robur. The sequence continues at coordinate 47,084,871 of NC_065539.1, read as the reverse complement.
TTGTTGTTGAAATGGTGCATCACGTTCTCTTTCCGTCCGGTGAAGAAGTTATCAACCACGATCACGCTATCGCCTCGCTCCATCAGACGGTCGACCAAGTGGGACCCAACGAACCCGGCCCCGCCGGTCACCACGATCCGCAAACCCTTGCGTTTTAGCCCCAAAGGGACTTTGCCGGAGCTGTACATGTGGAAAGCAGAGCGGTGCTCGTACATGGGTTTTTGGTCGTACTGGCTTAGCCGTGTCGTCGTTTCCAGGATCGTGAAGTGTCCGTACTCGACACCATTTCGGTAACCCAGTAAAAAAATATATTTATAAAAAAATAAGGCTCTCTGCAAATATGGGTTTGAATTAAATTTTTTGAGTTTTAAATTTGCCGTGTTTGTGTTTTGTTAATCTTGTTTTTGCTGGGTTTTAAATTTGTTGTTTTTGCTGGGTTTAGTTTGTTCTTGCTGGGTTTAGTTCTTTCTGGGTTTTGTTGTTCTTGCTGGGTTTAGTTTTAAATTTGTTTTTGAATTTTTTTTTTATGAGAGTTTTTAATTTTTTTTATTTAGTTAGAATTAATAAATTAATTTTTTTATTTAAGGATTTTTTTTATGAGAGTTTTTAATTTTTTTAATTTAAATGCTGACGTGGCATTAAAAAATATTTTTTATTATTAATTTAGGCCACGTGGACATTAGTTTATTATTTTTTGACTTTGCCGTTTGTCACGTCTGCAATATCCGTTTCTAATATAACGGCAGGGACTAAAATGGAAGCGTATTTCAGGAGAGGGACTAAAAGCGGTAAAAAAAAACTTAGGGACTAAAACAAAAATCGGCTGAAAATGTAGGGACTAAAATGTGTTTTTCGTAAAAAAAAAAAAAAAAAAAAAAAAAGGTTTTCAACAGAGTAAACTTACAGAGGAAATCAAAATCGGTACAAAGGAGGGAGGGAGCAAGAGAACCCCTAACGCAGTGCAAAAGCTTTGGACTCTGGGGGTTTGGAATCTTGCTCATTCATTCACAGCAGAGATTTTCTTCTGAAACGGACTCGTTAATAAGTAGGTGAGTTTTTCTTCCAGTACCGCTTATGTAACATGCTGAAGTTTCTCTATAAAGCTATTCACCATGGTACTTTTTGTTGTACCATTAGAGCCCCTCAGAATTTATACACTGTTGAAACCCTCCCATCGTTGTTGTTATCATCTGTCAGATGCATATACATTTCAAGCACTTCAAATCAACACTCATTCACAGTCTCATACCTCATAAACACATGTGGGTTCTCAAGGGAAGCTGCTCTATCAGCCTCCAAAAGTGTTAATTTTGAAACCCCTGATAGAGCAGACTTGGTCATTAGCTTTTTCAAGAACCATGGTTTCTCGCAAACCCAAGTCTCAAGCATCATCAGAAGATACCCTCCACTGCTGCTGTCAAATCCTCAAATGAACCTTTTGCCCAAATTTGAGTTTTTCCGATCCAATGGCTTTACAAGCTCTGACATTGCCACAGTGTTAACTAGAATTCCGCACATATTGAAAAGAAACTTGGAAAACCACATAATTCCCTCTTTTGTTTTCCTTAAGAGTTTGCTTGGAACTAATGAGAACACTATTATTGCTTTGACACGTTTCTGGTCTATTCCCGTGGTTAAACTTGACACTTGTGTGATTCCTAATGTCAATCTTCTGCGAGAAATTGGAGTTCCTGAATCAATTATATGTGGCTTTATTAAAAAATGGACTAGAGCTATTACGACAGATACAGTTCGATTCAAAGAGATTGTTGAGGGAGTCAAGGAAATGGGATTCAATCCTTTGCGTTTAAGTTTTGTTCAGGCTGTTTTGGCATATAATGGAATGAATAAATCCACATGGGAGAGGAAGGTCAATGCTTATAAGAGGTGGGGTTTGTCTGAGGAAGAGATTCTTGTAGCATTTGGAAAGAGCCCCCAGTGTATTACAGTATCTGAGGATAAGATTATGCGGGTGATGGATTTTTTAGTCAACGGGATGGGTGTGGAGGCTTCCCTTATTGTCAAATGCCCAACACTTATAAGTTTGAGCTTGGAGAAGCGACTTATTCCAAGGGCTTCGGTTATTCAAGTTTTACAATTGAAAGGTTTGGTTAAGAAGAATATGTACTTGCCTAGGGTGTTTGTGTATGCGGAGGAGTTGTTCCTACAGAAGTTTGTGATGTGTTATAAGGAGGAAGCGTCTGACCTTTTGAAGCTATACAAGGAAAAATTGGATCTTTAGAAAATGACTACAAAAATGAATATGTATCAGGCAAGGAGTGAAATGAATCAGTTATAACCCACATTATGAATCAAATTTTCCTTCTATATAGTTACTTGATCCATTAGGATCCTTTGGTGTTAATCTTGCTTTAGTTTACGCCCAGAGTACAGCTAATTTAATTCCCATATATGATCACCTAGTGCTTTTTCACCAAGATTGGAGAAGAGAAGTATTACTGGGTTTTATGGAATTTTTGTTATTGAGACTTTTATTTAAGATTAACTTTAGAGTGACTTGTTTGTTTGAGGACCCTGAAAAGTTATTCCTGCAGAAATTGACGAATTATTTGGAGGAAACTTCTTAGCTATTGAAGCTATAAAGGGAAACCGGATCTTTCAAGCTAAGCAGGCAATTAGTAAGAGGGAGCTTGGATACAGGCATGCGGCTGCTGTAAATATTTATGTCATGGATTCGAAATGCTGTGTTATTTTTATTGTGTTGCTCAATCCCATTGTTCTTGAACTTGCTTTGGTTCATGTCCAAGAGTGGAATTAATTCAAGCTAGTTATGCTATTCGTATTTTTTGATTGTCTATTGTTTCTTGTCATGATTGAAGCTTGGGCTTTAAAAATATACCTATATATAACCCATCTACCATGCTATAAAAATTGATTCTTGGTGATACTCGAGATTGTTTGGTAATTTCAGTTATTCTTATTGTATCACAATCCTGTTCTACATGGAAGCTACTGTTAGGTCTTGCAAATGGTATGATCTTGTTTGTTAGTGGCTTAGCTCAGAATCTATAGGTAACATGCGGAGCTTTAAAATGTGGTGCTCACTGGGATAGAGAGACATGACCATTTAGTACTGCCCATATGATATAAATTGCTCCTAACACAAAGTTCCTCTTTAAGTGTTTATCTCTGTGTGTGCATGACTCTCCTTTTTTTTCTTTTTCTTTTTTGCATTTGATTGAGATTAGGCCCAAAATTTGTAAAGACAGTGCACAATTGCTTCATGCTGTATAAGGGAAAAATCTTTCTGAATTTGGTTGGTACACTTTTACATCTATTGCAATCAAAACTAAGACTTTATCATTGGCCTTTGTGGATTTTTCATTTTTGTATGTTGTGCAGGTCCTCCAGTGTGAGGTGTTTTAAGGTTTTGGTTTGGCAGCTTTCAAGAAAGCTGAATTAAAGTTTAAGTTGAAAAAGAAAGTCTTAATAAGATATGAAATTGGGCTAATATTCAGGTAATGTTGTGGAGGTGCCTGGCAAAGCAAATTAACACAAGGTGAGAGCTCTGCTTAATGATGATGACATTTTTTTAAAAGAAACTTATGCGAGACTATTGTTTTTGCAAGGTTTATGAGAGGTGATTGGTAAGCTGCTTTAACTCCAGTCTTAGAGAGGCTGATTCCTAAACTCGAATTCACGATATATCACTTAAATAGAGGGCATTGTACCAAAGTCTAACCCCCAGAAATGAAACATATTTTGTAACCCAAATGCATATTATTTACAACACTCACAATACACCAAAACTTCCATAAGCACAGTGAATATCATCAAAATCCATAATCATCTCCCTAGTTGACTTATTAGATGTAGCACCACCACCCATATTCCAAGTACTTTCTCAGAACCTGCATTGGCCAGGAGAAGAAACTTTGCATGGGAAAGTAGAAACTCCTAATTGCTTCCTTGATAATGTTCAGTTGACTTCAGAATTTAAAACCAAGATACTCATGGCAATGTTGACTAAAGATACTAGCAGTATATTAGAGATCACGATTCACGTGTCAAGTTCATTCTCTTTTTCTTTTTCTTTTTTCCCTTTTTTTTTTAATGAAAAGTTCATTCATGTTTATATAAATTATAAAGCAGCTTCACAATGTGATACATGTGAGGTTGTTGATCTGCATGGCTTAATTTCATTACAAAATATATGATTTTCGTCATCACTACTCGATGATCCAGTGAGTGTATAAATTTCATGTATGGCCCTATGTTGACACTAGAGAGCCTTCAAGCTAAGGCGACTCTGCATTTTTTTTGAAGCCAAAACCAAAGTTTCATTCATTGTGAAAAATGGATTAAATCCTGAGTACAGAGCCTCTAGAGCTGGGGGAGGAGAATCCTCTAACCAAATAACATCATCAACTGTATGTTTAGAGAACCAACAGAGGCCTCTAAGTAGACACTGGACATCCTGCACAATATGGCCAGTCTGAGGCAAATGAGAACCTGAAATCAATGGAGACTTCATGATGGTAATGTTGTCCCCCTCAATGATAAACTCTTTGAACCCATCATCAATTGCAAATTCCATTGCCGTTCTGCAAGGAAGAAGCTCAACCTCTTCACTATTAGCTACTGCAGGCCCTTTGGCCGAAATTGAAAAAAAATCTCTTGATGCTCAAAGTTGCCTTTGTTATCATACATGTTCCGTTCTGACTAAAAATTCTGTTCCGGTTGATTAACTAGTATGAAAGTACGAATCACCTCGCCTATTTTGCTTGTTTTGATCCATTTCTCTAAATTTTGATTGGTACGATGATTTTAGTCAGAATGTGAATATATATATATATATATATATATATTTGTTTGGCACAATTGTTATATTCATTTAGGAAAGGTTTAACTCCAAACATGTTTTTAAATCTAGCTATCAAACAATTAGATACAAAAGTTTTCACAATCTTTTTTATAACTTGATAAGGTTATAAGTTTTTATTAGAATTACATCACTTTTTACATAGGTCTAATATTTCCACCATTTTATAATTACTAACTATAATTGGGCCACATCAACAATTGTAAAAAAATAAAAAATTTAAAGTTTTTGGTTAGATTTATTGATGGTCTTTTGAGATGTATGGTAGAAAAAAAAAATTTAGAAATTCTACTCTAGTATAATCTAAGTGGATATATATGTGTGTGTGTGAAACTCTCTCCTGAAAACTTGAATTTTGCATTAAGAGTGCAAAGTGGTAAGATTGGACTATTGAGTGAAGATATATATATATATAAACAATAAATTAATTAATTTTAAAGGAAAAATTACAGTGACTTTCCCTAAATTTTTTCTGTTATTCACTCGCATCTCCTTTAGTTTAGAAAAAGATAATCACATTTCCTAAAATGTAAACCGTTTACATATCCCTAAAGACTTAAAAGGAATTAATAAAATACTTGAATTATCTATTTAGGAATTTTATAACTTTTTTCAACCATTTAGGAGAGATCAATATAAATACTTTTTTTTCCTATAAAAAAAATATGTATAAATACTTCTTCTTTTTTTATATTTTAAGGGAAGTTATGTGAGTATCTTATTTCAAACAAAAGACCTAAAAAAAAAATTCAAACAAAAGAGGAGTTGAATATCATAACAAAAACCATCAAGGGGTTAAATGTAATTTCACCCAATTTTAAAAAGCCCGTGGAAATTTGTGTGTTTTGGATGAGGCCAAACAAATTGACGGTGAGGATGTTATCCAAAACCGCACGTCGATCTTCCACAATTCTCATAATGCCACGTGTACGGCTGATGATGCGATAGACCAGGGAAAACCCCGAAGGAGCCCTCACACCCAAAAACCCAAATAATCAAAATCAAACTCCAAAACCAAACCAAAACCAAAAGAAATTTAAAAACACAAAAATCTGAGACTGATGAGAGAGAGAAAATTGTAATTACAAAACTCTCTCTCTCATTCCGGGTCTATTATTATCACTTTAAAGTTTCGCGGTTATGCCCTCAAATTCTCATTCCCATTTTTCTTCTTCATCTTCTTCACTTGGTGCTGTGCTTCGCGTTCTCGATCGGACGGTGGCTCTGTTCTCTTCTGTCGCTGTTTAAAGCTCGGTTTCGTAGCGGCACACGATTTGATCGGTGAGAGCGCATTTTTCTTGTTGCTGAATTTCTCACTTTCTAGGGTTAATTGTTCAGACAATTTCGAAATTCCGAACCGGTTTTTTTCGTTTTCGTAATTGTTTGGTTTCTGAGAAAACTGAGGGTTTGGAATGAGACCAAATCGAAGTGTCTGAATTATGATGTAGTTGTGTTTTGCTGCTATAAGTTCAGTGAGTATTTCTTTTTTTCTTTTTTTTTTTTGAAATTTGATTTCGGAATTGTGGATTCTGTTTACTTTTCTCGCAATTTGTTCTCTCAGCAACCAAACGGTTTTGGATCGTGGATTTTGCTGTTTTTTGCTCTTTTTCGTTTTCTGTGTTCTGAAGCTGTTTGAATTTTGATTTTTGTGAATACAGTTGTGGAATCTGAAATTTTTTCCTCTCGTCCTTTCTGTTTGGTTGGCGGGAAATCTGAGACTGAGTTTAGGAAAATAGCGTAAAGAGATAGACTGTTGTGCTTATTATTGTTTCAGCTTGTAAAATGGGAAGGAGGACTTTACGTTAGCTGAATAGGTGGAGGATTTTTGTTTTCTCTGATCCGATGAGTGAACTCGGAAATCTAATTAGCTACTTGAAGGGTATGCGATGCATTTGCTGATCTTGATTTGGCAACTGGGCTTTTGTAAAACCCTGTCACATGCCAAGGTTACGCCTGCAATGCTTGTGTATAGGTTATTTACTCCTGAGTTAGTGGAGGGAGCTATGGATTTGAATTTTGGTAGATTTGGCTCTGAAATGCTTGTGTAAGAGGGGTATTTAAGTGAGGGAAGAAACTGAGGGAAAATGAGCAATCTGGGGATCTGATGGTATGAGTAACACCTGTTTGCTCTAAACATTGTGTTGAACAGACACACTTTTCGTTGCTTGTTATTCTTGCAAATTGTTAGTGTGGACCAGCAGTTTGGTTCCCTAGGAAAATGAGGGAAAGACAAGGTTTTATACTTGTGTGTGTGTATATATATATATATATTATATATCAACTAAGTCAAATATTTTGATATGGGCTTTGCTGAGTCAAAAACTTTTCTTTCCTACATTTTCTGAACCTCTATTAATTGCTCTTTAGCATTAATTGTTTGCTTACACTTCTCTTCATGTTTAGAACATTGATGTGCTTTGATTGATGGTATTGTTTTGCTGTTGCTACTTTAAGGTATTGCCCAACAATTTGAGCCATTTCTTAGGATTCATTACCTTACATAGGATTTCTATGACACTTAAAGAAAGAAAAAGAAGAAAAAAATTTTAAATTTCTGTCCTTTGTTGAATCAGTTTGTAAATCTTGGATCAAAAACTTTTGCAATATTTCCATTCTTTTCTTAGCTTTGATTAGCAAAAAAAAGCATTAATGTTCTTTCCTTTCTTGTTGCTAATCCAACATTTATGAGGATGTTGACAGATTTGAAATTACTTTTGTAGCTTATTAGAGATTATAGTAGTTCGGAATTTAGCATATAGATGGCGGGCCTGTAAGACTTGATGTTCAAGAGATTTTTTTGATAGGTAAGACTTGATGTTCAAGAGATACCAAATAGTGAGAGTTTTTGATATCTTTAATCAATAATTCATAAAAATAGAGAGGTTGAAAAGCGTCAACAGTGCTTTATGGTACTAAATGTTGAGTCATTAAGAAGAAACATATTCATAAAATGTTGAGGTGTAGTGAGAATGAGAATGTTAAGATTGATAAGTGTAAATATAAAGAAAGATAGGATTTGAAATGAAGATATTTTCTTAAAGATTAAGGTGGTCCCTATTAATGAGAAAAGATGAGGGAGAGTCATTTGAGATGGTTTGGTCATATTTAGAGGAGAACTATTAATGCACCAATGAGAAAGAGTGAGTTGAATCAATTTGAGGGAACAAAAAAAAATGTAGAAGACCAAAAATAACATTAATGGAAGTAGTAAAAAGGGCATGTCAATTAAGAGAGTAATAGAGAGTACGACTTTGGATAAACCTAACTAGTCTGCTGAGAGTCCGTATATGATGCCAAAATTTTGGGACTATGGCTTGATTGTTGTCGTTGTTGTTGTTGTTGTTGAGGTTGAAGAACCAAATTATCTTTTTCAATTTTTTTTTTTTTTTTTTGACAATTCAATTTTTACAACAAGATGCACCAGTGGTATGGTGGTAAAATAGTATCATTTCCCAGTCATTTATTGTTAGTCAATTCAAATATGATTTTATTCTTGACCAATACATTTGAGCAAATTGCTATCTTAAGATTCCCCCCCCCCCCCCAACCAACCCATTAGGAGGACACGGGTGGTGGGAGTTAAAAATGTAGACAACTCTGGTGAACACATTTTTTTTTTAAATGGAAAAGGGATGGGGGTGGTGATTGTTAAAACACTGCGTTAACTTTATAAGCTTTTCTTTTCATTAAGGATTTTGCTTTGGTAACTCATGCTTTGCTTCTTCTTATTACAATATGATACAGACAACTGAGGAAGTTACTCATGGCCCCATCAAGAAAATCGAGAAGTGTCAATAAGCGGTTTTCTTATATTAATGAGGTTGCATCCAGTAAGGATGGAGAAAATGCTAACAAAGGTAGGCAGCGGGGCAGTCCTGGCTTTGTTCAGAAGGTAATCATGTTCTAAAACTGTTATTGTATATGAACCTGTCCCAGTATATTTATGCTAACAATAGTAGTATCTTCATATCATATTGATATAATTGAAACTGGTAAGAAGCAACTTGTGAAAAGTTGGATGCCTTTTTTAATTCATTACTTCTTCCTATCATGTGTAGAAGAGGAAGTTGTCTGATATGTTAGGAGCTCAATGGAGCAAGGAAGAGCTTGAGCGCTTTTATGCAGCATATCGTAAGTTTGGGAAAGATTGGAAGAAGGTCAGTACAAACTTCATAACTACAATATAGTATTCTTATTAGATATAGGTTACAATAAGTGCTGTTACCTGGATGGAGCTTTTTGCCCTTCACCACAAACTGTTTCTTGGACTCTTCAATAAATTTTGTGGGATCAAACTTGCAACTTCAAGCTTGAGAATTTGGATTATTCTACTTTAATGCATAGTTGGGGTCATGTCCATCTTAGTATATGCTTATAAATCTGGTTCCTGTATGATCTGGTTTCTTTAGGTGGCTGCTGCAGTGCGCAACCGATCTACAGATATGGTAGAGGCCCTTTACAGTATGAATAAGGTGCTCATGGTTTTCAATTACTTGAATCTACCCAGTAACTTATCTTTATTTCATTATTTATTTTGTGATGCTAAGTATCCGTGATTCTGTTGTCATATTTCATGTTTTAATGCTTATAATGATTAACAAAATACTTCTTATTGCATCAATAGGGTTGCTTCTATTGATTTATGTTTTTTCTGTAAATTTGAAGTGTTTCTGTTTCTAAGTGATGCCGCCATTATTTTTTTGTTTTTTGGGTTGCCAGAGTTTGATCTTTTTGCACATTATGGGACACTTTAAGGAGAATTTTGGTTAGCCTGGCTTTAAAAAAAAATTTGTGGTGATTTTGGTTTGTGCTCTGTTTTCAGGCCTACTTATCTCTGCCAGAGGGTACTGCTTCTGTGGTTGGACTAATAGCTATGATGACTGATCACTACTGTGTACTGGTGAGAGTGGATTTCAGTTTTAAACCAGTTTTGTAGACTTTCACATGGATCTTTCTTTTTTGGAAATATTATGGTGCTCCAATTGATTTTGCCTTCAATATTTGTGAATTATGATCCTTTTGTTTTATCCTCTTTACAAATCCTGCAAGAGGAAAGGAAACCTTACTTTTTGTGATGAAAAATTGAGAAACAGAACAAAAAACCTGACTCAATGCCAAAATATCCCTATGGTAATAGTGCAGTGGTTCACTATTACTTTTCATGGGAAAGGGTTTGGTTTTCTTCATTCTTTACCTACCCTAGTTTTCCTGTTCAAGAGGGGAACCTTTACCCATCTGTGGGATCTTGTCTCGTCATATCACTATAATTTTCTTCAGTGGTAGTTGTCAATTTTGTTAATTTTTTGCAGCTTAAATTAGGATCATCAAGGATGCAGATGCTAGAATATAGAATTGGATTTGGGCATTGGCTGGTTGTAAAATTTTCTGGATTAAGAATTACTTGGAATTTGGTTTGACTTGTAAAATTCTAAGCTTGTATATTCTGAAGGAGTTTTTTTTTTGGTAATTGTATCTAACTAAGAAAAATTTCCTGGAATTGTTATTTGCTTAAAGTAAAATTCAAAATAATAAAATGCCAATGAGCTCTAGCTCAGATGGTAATCATGGTATTTACTCCTACAGGAATATCATGGAAGGTAAGTCAGGTCATAGGTTCGGGACCTAGTCAGTGTGTGTAACTTGTCAATTAAAAAAGAAAATCAAAAAAAAAAAAAAAATCAATATCTGGTTGTTGTGTCCCTCCTATATTTATGATGCATTAGTTGGTGGTTTGTGTCCCTCGTATTTGAGTATTGAATGTATATGTTGACTTATCTATTAAGTTCATCTGCATCTAGAAAGTGCAACCAGCTTGCAGGGATTGCACTGTTGGGACTAAATTAAATGTTTTGTGGGCTGTCAGGGAGGAAGTGATAGTGAACAAGAAAGCAATGAGGGTGCAGAAGCATCTCGGAAGCCTCAAAAGCGTGCACGTGTTAAAACCCAGAATAACACCTCCAAAGGATTAGATGGGAACTTTCCTGATGTTTCGCGGTCCCAGTCAGTTGCATCAAGTTATGGCTGCCTTTCATTATTGAAGAAGAGGCGTTCTGGTGGGAAAAAAGATTTTGCTTGTGCTCTCTCTCTCTCTCTCTCTCTCTCTCTCTCTGTATAGGTAGTTTGGCTCTAGGTGTTTTAAATTTAATCTAGGAATTGAAACTAGGCCTTCCGTGCCTCATGGGAACGTGTAGAATCTGTGCCAAGATGTTGATTCTTTTGATATCTTGTTGCTTATTTTTTACAATTGGTCTTTGGGAGAAAAATACTCTTATCCTTTTGGGGGAGAGAAAGAGGGGGAGTGGGGGGGTGTCATTTTTACACTATTTTAGTTTTCCTGAGTTCTTTGTTGATGTTGTTTTGAAATTTCTCTTAGGGATTAAGCCCCATGCTGTTGGAAAAAGGACACCTCGTGTCCCAGTTTCGTATTACGATAAAGATAATGCAGAGAAGTATTTTTCACCAGCGAGGCAAGGTTCAAAACAAAAGGTGGATTCCAAAGATGATGATGTTGCTCATGAGATTGCATTAGTGTTGACAGAGGCTTCACAAAGAGGTGGTTCTCCCCAACTCTCTCGAACACCAAACAGAAAAGCAAAGGGCGCCAGGCCATCACCTGTTAAGAATGGTGAAAGGATGGTAAGTAAACGTTTTATCTAACAGTTTCTGTTGCTTTCTGTTAAGTTACTTTAAGATAATTGGTTAATCAATCGTGACCCTTTTTGCTAATCAGCATGCTGAATCAGAAACAACCTGTACCAAGCTTCGTGGTAGCCAGGTGGATGAGGGTGGTTGCGAATTAAGCTTAGGAAGCACTGAAGCTGATAATGGAGATTATGCTAGAGATAAAGGGTTTTTAAGGGGTAGAGAACGTGCTGGTACTGTAGGTCAACAGAAGGTGAAGAGGTACCATGTAAAGAAGCCAGAAGTTGAAGAAAGCATAAACAATGATGTGGATGACATAAAAGAAGCATGTAGTGGGACAGAGGAGGGACAAAAACCGGGTGCTGTCAAAGGAAAGCTTGAAAGTGAGGTTGTGAGGTCCCCTTTTAAGGGTCCGAGGAAGAGAAGTAAGAAAGTTCTGTTTGGAGGAGGTATATTATAATTTTTTAAATCAAGATTTTATTTATATTAATATTATTGTTCTTTTTTTCTTCTCTTTTCCTCTACAATAAGATCTCTGTATGCTTTTATTGATTGAATTCTATGTGGGGACTATACTTTTTCTCCTATAAAGATCTTTGCAGGTAATTGCCTTTGTTTTATTAAGGAGATGGAAGCTGGTTTTATTTTTTATAGGAGAACAAGTTAACATCCAAAATCCTAATTCTTTCCTAAACACATATTTTATGAAAAAAAGAAGAAGAGAGAGAGAGAGAATATTGAGCATAAATGACTTGTCATGAACTTTACAGACCTTTGAACTGAACTGAAATGACCAAGCTTCATGCATATTTTCCTTGGTTTTAGTTATTTGCATTATGTGGGTAAGAATGTGATAGAGCATCATTTGTAAATTTTTTTAGGACAAGAAGATTCTGGTAGTTGTAACTTGTATGTTTACCACCTCCCCCCCCCCCCCCCCCCCCCTTTTTTTCCCCCTCCTGAAGTAATTTCATCTCTACAACAGGATAGTTTTTTGATGTGATGCAGTCATCACATTTTTCTTCCCAGGTTTTAACTTGGTGTTTAATTAACTTGTTAAAACTAATAGCATATTTGGATGAGATCTGTTTAACTTGATCATTTACGAACCTACCTCCTCCCCAGGTCCCCACAAATTTATTTATTTTGTTGACCTTTAAGTTTGACCTGTTTCTCTCCATTTTGTTGAAGCATGTTTCTAATTCTTTTATTATTCGTTTCTCCTCTTCATGTAGATGATGGCTCTGAATTTGATGCCCTGCAAACTTTGGCAAATCTGTCTTTGATGATGCCAGATACTGGTAAGAATCTGCACTTCAACAAATAATTTTTGAATAATAAGTCATGCAAAAACTAATCTATGACATGAGGTGCTTCCTTGATTTAGCCTGCCATCTCTTTCATTTTGGTTATCTTTGAACTTTGATTATGGTGCATACACTTCATTATGTGTCAAACTTGGATATTTTCTGAATATAAGTGTGCAACAATTGTTATCTGATATTTTAACATATTCAATGCTAAACAATATGGTACTTCACTGAAGTTGGTTTCAGCAATAAAACAATAATAACAAATTGCTATGAATAGTCAATAGATAGAAATTTTTAAAGGAAATATCATTCCTTAAAAACAAAAACCCAATCTGACTAGTAATCTCCAAAGTTGACAATCACATAGTCTGATCTTAGGGAAGCTTTTTGTTATGCATGCAATTACATGACTGCTTCTCTGCAAAGTGGCGGGGCTAAAGTATGCTTTAGAATATATTTTTTCCTCCAGTAGATGCAATTTGTGGCATTAAAAATGTAGCTTGTGGTTAACCACCTAATTAGTTGCTTCTCCTCATGGGTTTTTCACCAGTTTGCAAGCAAGTGTATATAAGTTCTCACATTAATATTGAATTTAGCATGATATGCAAAGCATCTAATCTATCTGTATAATGCAACTTGTCCAAAGTCTCCCTAATGCTCCTTTCAATATTCTTGATATCACCGGAGATTCTATTTTCCAAGATGATGTATAATTTGCACTACTTGATTGATAGCTGATTGTTTTTCTTTTTCTCAACCACTTCTGTACTTTTGTGGTGTCTTTGTGTTAGTTTGTTTCTGTGATATACTTTTTGCTACCCAGAGAATGGGAACAGTAAACCTTTGGGTTTTGGTTATGCTTTGAATAAATACTGTATTAGGAGGTAATTTTACTCAAGATCTGATCATCTTTGGTTTTCTGTCTGTTAAGAGTCATCTGCACAGGTCAAAGAAGAAAGTCTTGACAAGTCTAAATTGAAAGGGAATCATTCTATTCCAGAAGCCGAAGTCAGTGCTTTGAGGACATCTAAATTGAGCAAAGGATTTACTCACAACATTGGTGCTATTCCTGAAACAAAGGAGGAAGCTCACCCGTCCAATACCGGAATACGGAAAAGGAAACAGAAAACCTCGCCATTTAAAGTAAGAAAACATAAAACTAACTCAAACCAGTTTGCCTGTATTTCTCTTAATTGGTGATATAATTTTTATTTGGCCTTGGCATGAAGCAATGAACATATGCAAATTCCTTGTCAGTTGCAGATTTTTGAAAAGGAAGCTCATACCAGTTCTCATAGTGAACCTAAAAAGATCGAGGTGTGTAATTTACTAATTCTTTGTACCCTGAAAGTTGATAACAGAAACAAATTTCTAACATGATCTTGCACCGTAGTATCCTAATATATATATGTGTGTGTGCGCACGCGCACGCGTGCATTTGGTTGATGGCTTATGACTGGTTGAGTGAGATTACCAATTCTGAAGTTTTCAGTGTACTGCTTCTACAATTTTAATGTGCATTGGTATCACATAAATTGCTTTTGGGGTTTGGATTGCACCCAAGTTACTTGATAAAGGAATATGGCACTTATCTTCAAAAGGGAACCAGACTTATGTTTGGTCTGAAATTTTTTTCCAGAATGGAGGGCAAATGTTAAAACTGCACTATATGTTATAATCTCTGTTCATAGCAGATTGAAGTAGATATCCTTTCTTGCAATTCTTTTCTTTGGTCATAATTCAGGAATTCGTGCTTTGGTCCATATGTCATACTCAATAACTAAACTGTTCGTGTCTGTCCCAACATCTTAAGCTATTAGGAAGTAGGCCAGCATTTATATAAAGCAAACCACTGGCATCCCTCCCTACAACATGTTAAATTACCACCGAAATAAATGTTGGCCTTGAGCATGTGAAACTTGAGGAATCACTTAAATGGGAGTCATCAAGACTTTTTACCAAAAGACCTTATATACAATGAGACTCAGTTATCATTTTCGTGAACCACTATTGTAAACACTTTAAAATTTTAGGACGTGGGCCAGTGTATATCAAGCAATATATATATATATTGGAACTAAGGCTTTGTTGTTGTATTGGTGATCAATGCATCCATGTGTTTGATTACATTGGTGAAAATAATGTACTACACCTAAGGAACTGTATATATATATATATATATATGTATTTGCAAGTTTTTTATGGTGTATAGACCTTAAGTTGAAATTAGTTAGCATGTCTCACTTTATCATGTATGGTTTACGGTAATTGCAATCCAATTCTGTTCTCTGCATCTAAGTACCTTGCGTTTGGTTGTAGGCTACTGCTGAAGTGGTCTCGGTGAATAAAGGTAGACGCTCTTCTCATAATTCCGCACAAGCAAAACAAGGAAGGGTGGTGAAACCTAAAGAACGTACACCTTTGAGTACTGATCTCAGAGGGGAAGGAAATGATTCAGCTCTACCAACTGTACAAGTTACATCAGCAGACCAGGTCAACCTACCAACTAAAGCTAGGAGTAGAAGGAAGGTGGATCTACAGAAACCAGTAATACAGAATGATTCAAAGTCTTCTGAAAGTATTTTGAATGACCATCCCAGTATACAGATTCTTTCATCCCACGACAGAGTACTCAGTCTTAAGGTAAAATATATATCATTGTTTATGTTTCAATAAAACTGAGTTTCTTCAAATTCTTCTTAACGTTTCATATATTTTTGTATAACAGGAAAAGCTTTCTAATTGCCTATCTTCGGATCAAGCACGGAGATGGTGCACTTTTGAGTGGTTCTACAGTGCAATAGATTACCCATGGTTTGCTAAAAGGGAGTTCATGGAGTACTTGGATCACGTTGGATTGGGTCTTGTTCCAAGATTAACCCGTGTTGAATGGGGTGTTATAAGGAGGTTTTGATTCTTAACCTTCATTTAGAGTTCATACTGTGCTTTCCCACATGATTGATAAAGTGTCAGCTACCAAATGCTTCAATCACAATTTCTTGTTGATGCAGCTCACTGGGCAGACCCCGGCGATTTTCTCAGCAATTTCTGAAGGAAGAGAGAGAGAAGCTAAATCAGTACCGGGAATCTGTTAGAGGACATTATGCTGAACTACGTGCCGGTACCAGGGAAGGACTTCCAACTGATTTAACTCGTCCTTTATCAGTTGGACAACGTGTTATTGCTCTGCATCCAAGGACAAGAGAAATTCATAATGGAAGTGTATTAACTGTTGACCATTGTAGGTGTCGAATTCAGTTTGACCAGCCTGAACTAGGGGTTGAATTTGTCCTGGTACTTTTTCTTCCCTCCCATTACAATTTTCTATTGTGTTTTACATATTGTCTGATGTAAGGCTGTTTCGACTTTAAAAATTGGCACAATTAAGTAGTGTTGTTTTGCATATATTAGAAAGGTGAATAGGAAGATGCCTCTGTTTTTGCTTTTCTCTTCTTTTTTTTTGTAATCTTTGATATGCTTTGTGCTTCTTTGCATAAAGTAGCTTTCTGAATATACATCTTTCTTACTTGTCAAAAAAAAAAAAAAGAATAGGAAGATAAAATTTTAAGAAGTTGTTTGATGTGGTGACTTGGTTTCTCATTTGACTTAACTATGTCAAATGGGGTAGCGCACACACAATGCATTGCTATCTTACATATCCTCTGATGCCCTTTTCTATTAACCTTGTGTTAGTTCATGAAAATTATCAGAGAAGTTGAGTGGTGGTAATTAATCTAGGAAAGTTTTTTTTTGGAAATTTTATTTTGCCTCTTAATGCTAAAGTATAGATGTTTAATATGTATGTGGAATTTTCTTGTCATAGGATCACTTAAGTAGTGGGAGTTTATAGTTGTAGCAGGTTGTTAAGCTATTTGTGAACAACTGATTCAGCATATTGTACTCCGTTCTTTCTCACTTGTAAATGTCTTGGATCATTTTCTAGGAGAAAACAAATTTTTACTGGAATTTTCATTGGTGGATTTATTGTGTTGATGCTGCTCCATGTCTGTGGGGTGGGGGTTTGAGCATTTGAAATTTGTATTCTTAATTGGTTTTATGGCCATAACTTATTGTTAAGTATAGCATCAGTTGTAGCTCATGTCTGGTTTGATTGTTCTATATCCTTACAAAAATTTTACATGCATTTTATATTAAATTTCGAATTTCTGTTCCACTCATATTTAATGTTGATAATGCCTTTACAACTTGTTGGCTAACTCTGCTCTATTTAACTTCAATTGTCTTTTTAAATTTAGAAATTCCCTGTGTGAACTTTTGGATATAAGGTGGTAATAGTTTGCAGTTCTCATTACAATAGTGGTATAAACATGGTGATATAGTTGATGACTAGCCTCTCAGATTTATTTGTAAACTCCTAATGAGATGAATTCTGATTGCATCGCTGTATTCAAAATCTAGAGTTCAAATTTCTCAGAAGTTGAATATGGTATTCCACAACCGTGTAACCTTTAGAATGCAAGAATTTATTTGCCCATATTGTAAAAATCAGATGCCAAGTATGGATTGGCTTGATTTTTCCTTTGAGCTCCTGACAATTATATAAAGTACCAAAAGCCAATTGTGGCATTATTTTGTTTTTACTTTTTAATGCCTTTGAACTGTGCTGCATTGATTTTAGTTATGATTAAATATTGTGTAGCAATATTATGTCTTTGAGAGACTATGCATGTCTTTTCTTTCTCAGGTTTGTTTGAGATTTGAAGATTTTTGCTATTAACTATTTCTCTGAATTTCAGCAAATTTCAATGTTTGGCATTCTGTTTATCATTTTTTTATGGATGGCACGGTGTAATACCTGTTTTTCATCACAGGATATTGATTGCATGCCTTTCAATCCGTTGGAAAATATGCCTGCATCTCTAACTAGGCACAATGCTTCTGTTAATAAATTATTTGAGAACTTCAACGAGCTTAAAATTAAATTTGCCCCGAGTGAGAATCTGGAGAGCACAGATGGTCCTTATATTTCCCCGTCATCTCATCACATCAGCAATTTATTAAAGCAGGTAAAATTCAGTACATTTTGGAATTTAAGTTGTGTTTTTTGCTAATATTTGGGCGGTTGTTATACCCATGGAACTATGAATCATACAGTAATTCTATTATTAGTATTTTTTCTGAGTGCTGGAACCTACGGCTCAACTAAAATTTCATGCACTAAGAAGAATTTGATATGGCAATCATCTAGAAACAAAGTGAGCGTGATATTAACTAAGCAGAAACTGTTTTATGTCAGGGTGTTTCACCAAGTTCCAGCTTACAAGCAAAAGTAAGGCCTACTGATATTGCTAATACCCAACAAGCAGCAAATTCTCAGCCTTCACTTCTTGCTCAGATCCAAGCAAAGGAAGCTGATGTACAAGCTCTCTCTGAGTTGACCCTTACTCTTGACAAAAAGGTTTTACTTATTAATTGCTATTTCTGCATCATTGTAAATGTTTTTTACCTGTTGGATATTATTGTATTTAAAGATTGGGTAAAATATATTAACTTACCTTGAGGTTTGAGCTAATGCCAATTAAGTCAAAAACATTTCAAAACTATCCAATTTGGTCCCTAAAGACTAACCTGTCCCTAAATAGCTAAACGCCATTACTTATTCCCTTCTCCCTCTCTTCTCTCTCGTCCCCCTCTCTCTCACCAGACCTGGCCACCTATAAAATCCATAAGCCTTCACCGGCATCAGCAACTCCATCGAACAACCATCACTGCTACATGAAGCCCAAGGCCAGTTTTGCATCAATTCACTCTCTCTCTCTCTCTCTCTCTCTCTATTTTCTACCCACCCAAAAATAGTAACACCAACAACAACCCACGGCTGCCACCACCTCCTACCCAGTGCAGCAACAAAAGAAAAAAAAACTACTGAATGTTTCAAACGATGTTCGCCAGCAACCCCAAAACCAAACCCATCACCACCTCAAACCCTTACCCATATCCACCAACCACATCAAACATTTCTTGATACACACCACAGACCCATGCTCACAACCACCCAAATCAAACCAATCCAAAAACCCACGGCAAACCAAACCAAATCTAGCAAGCCACAGCCACCCAAGCCACACGGCCACCGTAAATTTGAAAGGACACCCACCAAAAGTTAAATCCAAACCACAGGCACTAGACTCAAAGACATCCATTCAACCATCATTTACTAGAAACCCCAAAACCCAAATCAAAATACTAAACCCATAGATCTACGAACAGTAGTACCTAAAATCCCATTTTTCAAACCCACACCCAAATCATCTAAACCTCACCCAAATCATCCGAACCTAACAACCAAAGGAGATTTAGAGAGAGAGAGAGAGAGAAGAGAGGGAGAATAGAATAAGTAACGGCGTTTAGCTGTTTAGGGACCAAGTTGTCTTTAGGGATTAAGTTGGTTAGTTTTGGGAAGTTTTGGACCTAGTTGGCATTAGCCCAAACCTTAGGGATAGTTAATGTATTTTACCCTTAAAGATTTCATGACTAGTCCAGTTAGCCTTGGTGGTTAAAAGTGAGCTGATAGATAATATTAAAACTTGTAGGAAGCTGTACTGGCTGAGCTGAGGTGCATGAATGATGCTGTTTTTGATAACCAAAAAGATGGGGATAACTCTCTCAAGGAGTCAGAATCTTTTAAGAAGCAATATGCTGCAGTACTCTTACAGTTAAATGAAGTCAATGAGCAGGCAAGAATTTCTATTGACCAACTTTCATATTTAATTTTGTTTCCATTGTATTGCCACTACTTTGCTTTGACCGTGCAACAATTGCCTGAGTGATATTAGAGACTTTATCTTTAGATTAGAGATTGAATTTTTAGTTTAGATTTTTCTCTACATATTTTTCACATGTGCTTTCATAATTTCCATGTGCTTTTGTAATCAGTTAGTTTGTTAGTCTTCAGTTAGTTAGTTTTAGTTGAATTTTCTTGTGCTTTTTCTTGTTTATATAAGAGAAGCAATTGATATAATTTACACACAATTATACAAGTTCATTTTTCCACTATTTTTATTGACCAACTTTCATATTTAATTTGTTTTCCAGCGTATTGCACTACTTTGCTTTGACCATGGAGAAACTACTTGAGTGATATTAGAGATTGTATTTTTAGTTTAGATTTTTTCTATACATATTTCCACGTGTCTTTTATAATTTCCACATGCTTTTGTAATTAGTTAGTTAACTTAGTTTGTTAGTCTTCAATTAGTTAGTTTCAGTTGTATTTTCTTGTACTTTTCTTGTGCTTTTGTAATTAGTTAGTTAACTTAGTTTGTTAATCTTCAATTAGTTAGTTTCAGCTGTATTTTCTTGTACTTTTCTTGTGCTTTCCCTTATATATAAAAGAAGCTATTGATATAATTTACACATACAATAATACAAGTTCATATTTCCACACACTATTTTCTAATAGATCACCTTTCATTTCCAGGTTTCTTCTGCTTTGTTTTGCTTGAGGCAACGCAACACATATCAAGAGAGCTCCCCACATTTGTTGTTGAAGTCCATGGCTAATTTAGGTGAACCTGGTGGCCAATTGAGCTCTCTTGATTGTTCTGCTGGTCATGCCCAAGAATCTGGATCTCATGTTTCTGAGATTGTTGAAAGTTCAAGAAAAAGAGCAAAAACTATGGTTGATGTGGCTATGCAGGTATGGAAAGGTCATTTTACATAGTCCGTGTCCTGTTGCCCTTTGCAATTACTGGTGATTCATGTAACTTGCTATACGTAATCCCTAGGATCAATTTTATGATTATTACAATTTGTTCCATTTTAGTCCTTTTTCATCATATGGTTGGAATGTCATGCTTTAACATTGGCATTTGCACACAATTGTAGAACTTAGTAGTAGATCACTTGATGGCATTGTTCCACCTCCATTGTTGAAATGCTCATTGCATTAAGGGGTTCCCATTTTCTTTGATCACAATTTGAGACATGCGTACATGATCCTAAATTGGGAAATTTAATGCAAACATATTCTGTTGATGTCCTAGAGAGTAATACTTGGCTGAACCAAATTTATCAAATTAGAGACAACAAATATGTTAAAATTTATTTTCTTATACCAGTTTGTTAGAATTTGGGACCAGCATACATTATGTAGGACAAATTGGGGAATCTGTCTATGTGCTGTTGTGGTGGGTTTTGGGACTAGCATACATTATGTAGGACAAATTGGGGAATTTGTCTATGTGCTGTTGTGGTGGGTTTAGGGTTAGGAAAGAATAAAATTAGAGAGAAATTAGGGCTGTTCAGGTGTTGTATGAACAGTATCCATAGACAGTAATTTTAGAAAGAGAAGAGAGGAGGAAGAACCAACAAAAACCAATGTGCCCGTTGCTCAATACACTCAATTATATTAATCAACTGATTCCATCTCTTTTGAATACATTGAGCACAATATATATATATAAAGACTCTTTCTTGTACTAGTAGTAATAGGACTCCTAGTAGTATTAGCCTATTAGGACTACTAGTTTGATTAACCTAATAAATAATAACTTGGACCCAAAGAAAATAAACCTAAGATACTTAGGATCTCCTAGAAGATTCTAGACTCGAGCAAATTTCCAAAATACCCTTGATTTGTAGGAATTGCAGAACTTACAAATTTGCCCCTGAATATAAAATTGACCATAACTAATAAAATAAAATCCCATATTAAAAACGATTTTAACCCTAAAAGACTCCTACTTGGACCATCAAAACCACACAACTTCACTTTAATTGGACTTCAAATGAGGACCCAATAAAATAATTCTTGAATAGGCAAATTTGCAAAGTAATAGCATATTCCATGACTTCATGCATTCACATGAACAATAAATAAAAACATCTACACAAGACACAAAGTTTAACATGATTCAACTTCCATGCTTACATCCACAGGCAACACCAACCAAAATATACTCTCAACGACATGGATACAACCATATTTAACCAAGCCTCACAAACACACTCAAAACCTCTCACAAACACAAACTAATCTATATCCCATTACTTCCAAAACAAACTCTCAATACCAACTCATAAATTGATAGTCACAAGCCCAAAACCCTGAATACATCCAGTGGTGCTCTCTTACATAAACAATAGACAATCTCTCAACTAACACGCACAAATATATTTCAACTCCAAAAGAACTGCCAAACTACTTTCAAAGAGAACCACTCATGTACTTCAAGGAGTCTTCTTTCTCTCCCTGTATGGGAGGACCTCTTGGGTGAAAGTCATAAAATCCTTTATAGTACAATCTAGATAGAAGGCTCCAACTCCTATTCTTTGGTTGACAAGGATTATAAAATTACTTCTTTGACCAGGATTATGAAATTACTTATTTGACAAAGAATTGACTTTCATTCTTCACCAAGAAGACCTAAATAGGTAACCAAGTTAAAATAGGAATTTGAGACAATTTTTAAAAAAATACCCAAAAGATAGTTTTTAGAAGATTTTATGGAAATCGGGTATTTTTTCTTGTAACTGTTTTTAGACCTGATCTAGTTTTCAAGGTCAATCCATCTTGTTTGCCATTTCAGTTCTCTGGTTGTCAATGCAGTGCTTCTTTCTGACTAAAATTTCCTCCTGATTTCAGGCAGTTTCATCTTTTAAAAAGGGGGGAGTTAACATGGAAAGGATTGAGGAGGCTATGGATTTTGTAAATAATCAGCTTTCAGTAGATGATTCTAGCATGTTAGTCGGGAGGGCTTCTGCTCCTGCAGATGCAAATCATGTTACTTTAGCATCTCAGGATCAGTCGACTGCCTGTTCATCAGTTTCATCTGCAACTAATAATGCACCTGATCCTAATTTAGACAGATTGGCCAACCAAAATGAAGTGAAAATCCCTTCAGAACTTATTGTTCATTGTGTGGCTACTTTGCTCATGATTCAGGTAATTTCTTGTATATATGCCATAGTTTTCTGTTTACGATCTCATTTATCAAAACAATTTTGGTTTACTATCATGAATCCGTTACTTTCAAACCAAAAGGTTGAATATGCTGCAACTTTCTTTTGTTTAGTGGTGTTTCTATATTCAAACCGTCCTGCACAGTGTCTCTTATCAACCATTTTATAAAAACATTCCCTTCATTATATCTGCTTTTCCTGAATGCTTTGTCTGAGGACGTCACTTGTTGACTTTGGTTATGACATCGCTGGTACAAGTTTCTGTGTCAAATGATCGTATTTTTTCCCCTAAAAATATATATTGCTGTGAGATGAAAGACATTTTGGATATG
Organism: Quercus robur; assembly: GCF_932294415.1. Lineage (NCBI taxonomy): Eukaryota > Viridiplantae > Streptophyta > Magnoliopsida > Fagales > Fagaceae > Quercus > Quercus robur. The sequence continues at coordinate 47,061,817 of NC_065539.1, read as the reverse complement.
CCAATTCTTTGGGCCCAATGGTATTTCCTTCCCCAGTAAAATGCTAATTTTTTTTTCTTGGCCTTTTGCTTTGTATTTACCCATCAAATACAAGTGAAATATTATATATTTAGAACAGATTTGCAAAGGATCAAAAAAGTGCATAGTGAGTTGCTTGTTAAAGTCCTTGCTCTTCATGATATCTTCTGGTTATAATGTTTGGATTTGATATTAGTCATATATTACTGGATTCATGGTTATGTTTGTTATTGTACTGGAGGGGCTGATAACTTGTAATCTCTGATTCTAATAATCTTCACTAAACAAAATGCAGAAGTGTACAGAACGACAGTTTCCACCAGCTGTTGTCGCCCAGGTACTTGATTCTGCTGTTAAAAGTTTACAGCCCTGTTGTTCACAGAATCTTCCAATATACGCAGAGATACAGAAATGCATGGGAATTATTAGAAATCAGATATTGGCACTAGTACCTACTACATAGGTACATTCTTGATCCTCAGTCTGTAAATTGCACAGCCTTGAGTCACATTTTGAATGTGATGTGCACTGTTTCACCAAACCCTTTTTTCTCTCAAGTAAATTGTGTATAATTGTTATCGGTACATGAAGCACCTCTCTTTTTCTTTTTCTTCTTCTTTTGCAAGCTTTAAGCAGAACTGTTTTAATGCTCGGGCCTTTATATGCCATAATTGGAATCTGATTTGACAGGTCTGCTGAGGGAGAGTGCCATGATATTAGGCGGAGAGAAGGCTATTATTATTATATAATTCAATCAGATTGTTGAGGATAAATTGGGGTTTGTTTCTCACTAGTGTGTCCACTAGCTGCATCACCTCAGGTCAAACAATCAATCACTTTCGGAAGAGACCAGGTAAAATGCCATGTGGTCCAAACCAAAAATTCATTGGAATGTAAATAAAATTCATGTGGAAGAGGTCGCTTCTCGGAATTTCACCAATCGCGAACTGTCACTTGTTTCATATGAGGCTCGCTCGATACATGTAGCAGAGTGAGAAACCTTTGGATCCCACCCGTAAGGTATGAGGACGAGATTCCAACTGGTAGCACTTCCCTGAGTGGGGTTTTATACTAAAAGCTACTGCATGTTGGTTGTACATTGCAAACTCTTCCAGACGTGAGAAGATATATTTGGCACACTACAAATAATCTGCTAGTTATGTACGCTTACAAGATTCAGGCTTACTTAAAAGGCAAGGTAACAAGGGACTTGCTATTAGTCCCAAAATTGATCTGTAAGTACTGTTGTATTTGCCATGCTGGCACCTTGTAACTCTTAATTCACAGCACTTTACTCAAAATTAATAAAGGCAACTTTACTGTGGGTGATTCTTTGGGGCAATATTTGCATCTATAATATATCTTGGACGAATTATTGGGATCTCCCTCAGTGTCAAATACCTTTCCAAAGTCCGATTTATATATATATATATATATATATATATATTAAGATCAATTTAAACTATACAAGTGATTACGGAAAGCTCCTATTATGTCCCATCCTTATGCAATATGAGGTAGATGTCATGTGACTGTTGCATTCTTGGTTGTGATTATAGAGCCAATTGTATGGATTTATTTTTTACAAAACAAAATCTAAGGATTTTTGGTGTTCTCACGTTAATGTTAGCTTTATTAAATCAGTAACTAAGAAAATTTTCATTAAAAAAATATATTAACTACTCATCCTGCCTCTATATTGTAACTTCCTGAGAACCGTGTCAGATAATCTATCTCATTTTAATAAAGTGGTAAAAAAAGGAAAAGGAAAAATTATAATTAACTGCACCCTTGTTCACAGGGGTATGTCAGTTAGTGTTAATTGCCAAAATCTAAGGATTTTTGGTGTTCTCACGTTAATGTTAGCTTTATTAAATCAATAACTAAGAAAATTTTCATTAAAAAAATATATTAACTACTCATCCTGCCTCTATATTGTAACTTCCTGAGAACCGTGTCAGATAATCTATCTCATTTTAATAAAGTGGTAAAAAAAGGAAAAAGAAAAATTATACTTAATTGCACCCTTGTTCACAGGGGTATGTCAGTTAGTGTTAATTGCCATTCTCGCTCCAAATACGCAGAATCCATCCTTCATGTCTTGAGAGACTGTCCTGTGGCTAAGAAATTTTGGTCCAGGAATCCTTTTACCTTGTCCTTCATCAGAATTTTTTATCCTGATTTAAAAGGTTGGCTTCACAGATTCAGCCCCCTAATTCTATTGATCACAGTGATTCTTATCCCTGGAAATTATACTTCCTTCATGGCATTTGGTTCCTAGGGCTAAAATAAATAAATAAATAATTTAAAAAAAAAATTGGATCTTTAGTCAGGCCCAACCCAAATCTCTCTCGAGAGGTTCATAATAGGGCCATGGAGTACTTTCTCATCATATCTCCGAATTTTACCCGTAGCCATGGTAGTATTAGATGGATCAGTAGGGAAAAACCTATCCCTTATTGGTACAAACTTAATGCTAATGACTCTTCATTGGATAATCCTGGAAAGGCTAGGGGAGGAGGCATTATTAGAGACCATCTAGGCAACCGGGTGGTAGGTTGTGCTCGTGCTATTGAATCATCCTCCAGTTTTGTGGCTGAGTTGTGGGCTTTAGGAGATGGCCTTGCTCTTTGCAATCAGCTGCACATTGATTTTCTAATTGTTGAATTAGCCTCTATGATTATCAATATGTTAAATGATGCTAACAGCTTTTCTAGGTCCTTATCTCCTCTGGTTGATGACTGTAGGGTCCTTCTCAGCAGGATTTCTCATCACAAGGTTCAACATTGTGATAAGAGCTGACTTGGCTATGGATTATACTACTTGTGAGTTACCCCTTGCTTGTATCTTGAATCAAATTAGGCTTGATGCCATTAGTACTACCAATTGTAGGCGTTGCAGTAGTAGTGTCACAACTCTCTAGTCTTTCTGTTTTATCTATTCAAGTTAACCAAAAAAGAAAAGTACAAATTTTGGGTGAAAAACTGAAAATAGGGACAAAAGTAATACGAAAAAGATAACTGCTTAAGGCTCATTAGTCTTTTCATTATGAAATAAGTCTAGTTTATGCTACTTAAAAAAATATAAAAAATAAATAAATTGTTAATTCATGCTTTTCACCCTATCTAATCTCCGGGTTGACAAAAATTTTCCATCTCACTTCACCCACCTACCTGGTTTTTCCTGCTTCAATTAAGTGAAGAGATGGAGATAAGTTTTGCTCATCCCACCTATCTTGCCCTATACCACCCTAAACATGAATATATATATATTGTGTGTGTTTAATATATATTTATTTTATTTTATTTTTTTACAAATTCTAATTCTATTACCATCCCAAAACACTTGCTTTTTCTCCCTAGCCATCTCACAATTATATCTTTTCCCTTTCAAATCAACCTTATTAATACATACAACCACGCACTTTTAATGTGATAGTCACTCCACAAGTACAAAGTTCTTGTAGAGGTGGGAGAGGAGGCAAGGGTCAGGGTTTAAATCTCAAAGAGAAAACTTCACACACACATACTCTTAAATTAAGCTAAAGTAGAATTTTTATCTGATATAAAATAAATAAATAAATAAATAATAAAAAAAATTAAAAATTAAAAAAAAAAATAAAAAAAAAAAACACCTGACTAATGTCTAGGCAACCTTCTTAGATATGGAAAAATACCTCCTACCCGGCCCTATCCCACTCCGTTTCAAAGAGTAGACGGGACGGAATGGAAACAGGAAAAAAAGTAAATATCAATATATCACTTCACCCAAATGCCTCATTTGCAACTTGACAATTATTTCCTGGGAACAAGACACAAATTCAATTGTGCAACTAAGAATGGAGCATGTGGATTACAATCCAAGGTGAGTTGCACTTAAAACTTCCTAATACACATATCCTCCAAAAATCAGAGGGTAAATGACTGGTTCTAGATTGCACTCAGCCAAAGAATATTTTACACAATCAAACATATCATAACTAATTTTCAGGTATAGAATTTTCATAACTTCAATCTAATCACAATTTCAATTTTTGTTTGCACTTCTTGACTACAGCATTTCCAGGATCCTCAGCAAACTGCAGCAAAACAAAATTCTTATTAATGAAGAGTCAAAACATAAAACACAAAAAGACAAAAACATCTCTACCAAACAACCTTTCGTTTTTTATTTTTCCTCTTTTCTTTCTTCTCTTTTTTGTTCTTCTTGTTATTTTTCTTGTTCTTGTTCTTGTTCTTCTTTTGTTTCTTTTCCTCTTTTCCTTCTTCAAAAGAATCCTGCAAAATTTGCAACAATTTGGGCAGTATTAAGTAGAGTTATCTCAATTACTATGACAGGATCAATTAAAGGGATGTAGAATCAAAGCACCTCAGTGTCACCAAAGGAGTCTACATGTTGAATAGTGGTTCCTGAATTTGACGTACCACCTGATATAAAAGAGAATTAGGAACTGATTTCCATTTGAGGACTTCTGCCATAAATTATATATGATGACATAAAAAAAAGAAGCAAACTAGACCATGGATGTGGACTCGTAAGTAGACAGACAGAAAAACCAAAATAACTCCAACTAAAATGTTCCCTTCCCAGACAGAATTCTGTCAAGCTACCTTTTTGGGGGGATGATTGAAAACGTTGTTTACCAATGATAAGGGGAACAATAAAGATCAAAGCAAACTTCCATAGGCAGAAACACAGATAGACAGGGACAGGGACATGGACACATAAGCAGATTGACACCAAAAAAAAAAAAAAAAAACTCCTAATAAATTGTTCCTTCCTGGTGTTAGGTCTCCCTGTTCTGGGGATGATTGAAAACGTTGTTAACCCAAAAGAAAGAGAACAATAAAATCAAAGCAAACTTCCATAAGTGCACACACACACACACATATATAGCCATGAATTTCATTATGAAAGTACAAGAAGGGGCACAAAAACCCCAGTGCATGGAATGTATACAAAAATAGAACCCACAAAAAAATTAACACAGAGCCAGCACAGTACACTCTATCTAACTTAAAACACATTCAGCAAGCTTTACAAAACACGAGCATAAAAAAAAATTCCATGGCTAGACACTAAAAAGAGAACTTAAAGGATCAGTCTCCACTGCAGTTAGGTTGAAAAAAAAGTATTCATGTAACCATAATACAAAACACTAATTCAGACAAATGTTCTTAGTTTTGCAAAATTTTTGAAGTTGAAAAAAAAAAAAAAAAAAAAAGGAATAAGACATGAATCATAGTTTATAAGCCACAAGTATCAAGATCAAGGCTAAATGGTTCACTCTTTCAAAGTCATTATGTCTCCTCTCCCACATCCCAAAATGGTTCCTCTCCATCAGGGGCGGAACCACTTAGAAGGGTTTCCAATATTAGAAAATTACCCCTAAATTTTCCTAAAATTTTCAAGAGATGTATGGTTCCCCCCCCCCCCAAAAAAAAAAAAAAAACTTCTCAAATATTAGATTTTTACCCCTAAAATTTTCAAAAGAAATATGGTTAGCCCCCCAAACGCTTCATATTTTTTGTATGACACTATCAAATTGAATCAATTTTATATTTGTTATTATTTTGGCCCCCATTCATAAAATTCTAGCTCCGCCCCCTGCTCTCCATTGGCTTTAAAATGGGATATAATCCAAATTAAAATTACTAAACGTTTTACAAATGTACATATTTATTTAGTTTATCATGAGCGAAACCAATAATCACCCAAAAACTATCATATATACTTGTTATACAATACTATTACACATGCATTTATTGAACTAAAATTATAAGTTCAAGAAAAAAAAAGGTTTAGCTTGGATTAAAGGCTTTTCTTATGCTATTAGAGTGTTCACCAATGCGGATGCGGAGCTGTGGGCACTTAGGGAAGGGTTATTAATGTGTAGAAATCTAAATCTTGTGGCTGTGGAAATTGAATTAGATGCTAAATTAGTGATTGGTTAGATGTCTGAGGAGTATAATAGTAATTTACAACATGCTGCTCTTATTTTGGATTGCAGGACCTTAATCAGCCATATTCCTCAAGTGAGGATGAGTCATTGCTTCCAGGAAGCAAATAAATCTATCGACGCATTAGCAAGGAAAGGTCCAAAGCTAGATCAAAACATTGTGTATTTTGATACTCTACCTGTGAACTTAAATTCTAGCTCCGCCCCCTGCTCTCCATTGGCTTTAAAACGGGATATAATCCAATTCATTGTTCGTATTTGGTATTTAACAAATCTAAAGACGAATACAGTGTCACGTCATTTAAAATCACCTATCATTCCTTATCTAGTTTTAAATATTTTAATAAAACCACACAAAGTAGTTTTTCTTATGCTTTCAAAAAATACAAAGATATTATGGATTTTTTTTTTTTTTTTTTTTTTTTGGGGGGGAATTTGGAACTCATTAATTTGCCAAAATGACGGCGTATAACCAAAAATTACTACATCAGTTGAAGACGCTGGAACCAATTTAAAAGATAATATTACAAAAAAAAAATATATTACGACAATCAAAAATAGTACTAAAAAAAGAATAGTATAGAGAAGGAAATTACAAGAAGGCAAAACGGTGCGTTTGGCATTTTGGACAGCGATTTCGACGAGATCGGGATTGATAGAGGCCAAACCATCAGGCTCCTGTAGCTTTCTTTCTAGAAACTTCGCCAATGCCGCCGCCTTGTTCGTCCTCAACGGTCCTCCTGGGTGCGCCAACCTTCAATTCAAAATAAAATTCCACTATCAATACCAAAAACCTAGAGTGGGTAATAAGGTCAAAGAAAAACCAAAAAAGGGGTACGTACTAGTACCTGGGTTGGGAACGGTGAGAAGAAGAAGGTAAAGAAGGGAGAGGTGCGAATTTGCTTCCTCTAAGAGCTCTTCTTTCATCTTCGCTCAGTGTTTCCAACTCCGATGATACCCCCATTCTCTCTCTCTCTCTAAAACTGTTTCTTTTTTTCTTTTTTCACTTTTGTATTTTTTTTGGAGCCGACGCAAATTTGATCTTCTGAGATTATATAGGGGTTTGTTTTTTTTTTCGGTTGTTGAAGGTGCCTACGTGGCAACGACGTCGTATATTGGCTTTGTAGATGCCAAACGGCACTGTATTCTTTAAATATTTTATTTATTGTATGCATAAGCTGACTGTGCACCAACAATGCACATCAAAATGATATTATTTATTTAATTTGATTAGGTGTTTTTTTTTTTTTTTTTTTTTTTTTTTTTTTATAGGAATTTGATTAGGTGTTTGGTCTACGGAAAAGTGACATTTCTTGCTTTTTCTTTTTTGAAAAGTAACATTTCTTGTATTTAATCCTAATGTCAGCATACTTTCGGAAGGTCACTTTTTTTTTTCGAAAGTAATTGGAAGGTCACTATTGATCTAACCACAAATACACGCTTATGACGTCTCACACTAAAAGCATTCCCAATGGGTATTGGGTAATGCATTTTGCATTACCCCGTAGCAAACGAAAGATAGCGTGGGTTTGAATGTGTATTAAAATTATAAATTATTTTATTTTTGAGTTTATTTTTGTTATTATTTATGAGTTTTATTGTACGTACTTTTTAGCAGTATTTATAGGTCTTATTGTACTATTTTAATTAACTTTTTACCTTTATTTACGGTACTTTTAACAAAATGTTTTCAATTTCAGCAAAATAAGCAGATCCCAAACAGACCCATATTATTCATCAAATGCAAACTTACTCTTTGCTTATTTTATTCACTTTCCTTTCTTTCTCCACTTGACCGATTTTGTGTTTTGTTTATCAAAAAAGTTATTTTATAATTATTTTAATGAGATGGATGGTAAAATAAAGGAAAATTTTGGCTTAAAAAAAAAATTAACATACTTACATATTTTGAAATTTTAACTGATAAATTACATTTTCTTTATGTTCTTAAAATGCATTTCAAATTTCATGTTAATATAATGTTATTTACTATTTGATCCAAAAACTTATTTCTTATGCATAATTTTAGATTACAAAAACTTGAAATTTAAACATTGATTTATGACATAACTATTAATCTTTGATTTTCTAGAAATTTTGCAAGTATAGAGAATATAAGAAGAAGAGGTTGTCCAATAGTAGATTTTTCAAAATTTACATCCAACAAAAATATATTAAATAGAGTTGTAGTCAAACTTTGTCCAATAAAGAATGTGATATAGTGAGTGTTTGAATAGGAATTATTCTTACGTTTGCGTTTTGCGTTTTCTGCCGCTTCTTTTTTTTTTTCACGCGTTTTTCTTTAGGGGACAATTATCACCGCATTGTAGCAACATTGTTCACAGGACCCGCAACCACTTTATTCAAAAAAAATATATATATATTAAAAATGAATCTCACAGCAATATTTACACATTTAAAAATTATTTTGTTACAGTGTTTTCAGTTTTCAGTTTCAGCAAAAATAAGTTATATCCAAACAGATCCATAGGATATATTGTTAAAGTGATGGTGTAAAATAAATTGTGTTTTGATGATGTAAAATGCATTTTCTGATCAGTTGAATATAGCTATAGTTACTTCTATCTTTATTTATTTATTTTTCCTTTTGAGCTTAAATCTTACCCTTCTTACAATTACTTTCAGCCAATCTCCAAGTTTTCCTTTCAACCCATTGACTGAACACAAAAGCTCTGGTACGGGAAGAGATAACAAATTGATTCAAGGTGGTAAACAAAACCAGGCCTTTTCTGGATTTGCTTCAATAATTTTCCCCAGCAGCAACCTTCGGCAGTAGTTTAGTAACTCACTTTCCATACCACAACAGCTGCGACTCTAGCAGACAACATACTCAAATCTTATCATCCCCATAGTAGCATAAGAGGAGAAGGCCTTGGGTAGCACTTAAACTTTAAAGCATAGCAAAAAGATGGGATGATTGGTGCTGCCATTTAGATAATTTCTTTCTTTTCTTTTTTATTAAATTAGACCACAAGAAATTGGAAAAGCAATGCATATTAATGGGTTAATGAAGCTTAACACCATAACTTTAATCATTTAGTATTCATCTTCCCCAACTCTTTTCTGCACTTGCTTCATTGCAGAATAGAAATATTACAGGCGACAGGCTCCCCATTAAAAATGCATCTAAAGGTAACGATATAATGTACTTGATAACAATATGGACAGGGGATGATGAACAAATTTGGGAGAGAATCAAATGCTCTCAATTTACAGCCTCTTTCTTTAGCCTAAAATCCTAAAAAAGCAGGCGTTGAAGCAAGAGGCCAATCCAATTGCCAATCCAATTGTATATTTTAGCGAAACGAGATCAAGTCATCGTGTAAACTACTTGAGTCTCTATGGAACAGTTGAGCAGGTGATGATGCCCATAAACATCTGGAAATCTTAAGTGATTGCACAAGCCTCTTCAATTATATCATCAATCATTGATTTGAATTAGCCAAACAAGAACTTGAAAATGTCACTGAGTGAAACAATGCCTTCCACTCGCTTGCTGCCAGCCTCCACAATGACAAGCCGTCTGACACCTGTAACCCAATATTAGATATGGCAGTTAATCTGATGTAGAAATTTCAAGAGGGAGCGACTGACCTATTGACAAAACCAAGTGGTATACAAAATTGGTGTAGAGCACAAGAAAATGCCATCTACAACACATTGATAAACAGTAACTCCCCATCATGTGTAATTGTCTAGAAGTATCAGGCCCCACAGACTCCACAATAGTGACAATACAATACACTTTATGCGGAGTTCAGACTCTAAATAATGCTCAAGTGAATTAACTTTAAGTGACCATGTTTGTTAGCATGCCAAGTAATCACAAGTATAACTGTATCCATTTGTTTTGATGATAGCATCACGTAATTGCAACATTGGCAAGCAAATGGTATTTAAACCACATGCACAACAAAATAAGAGCACGAGTGGCATTCCAGGGTATACAAAACAATATATACACAAAAAAGAAAAACAAGAACACCATATCCAACTTGTCTGTTGAAATAGTGCAATTAAGAGCAAAATTGGACGAAAGAACCATAGTTTTTCAAAAAGTTTTGGATGCTAATTACAACAATCTATTAATTGTCTTGCAACTTTGCAATCATAAGGACATAAACCACCATTTCTAACATATACTCTTCCCAAAATCCCTATGAAGCTTATGCATAAACCTCATAATCCTGTATTATGCATGTTCATATGATAATAGTACTACACCCTTTAACCCTATATCCAACAGCAACAGACAGGTTCTTTCAAAAGTTTAATCTTTAGTTGAAACAAAGAGGACATGCTTTAAATAGAAAATTATTAACAAAATAAGCTTTTACCTGGATTTGCCAATCGCTCCATAACTTTATGGAGTGAGTCAGAGCGCAAACACATCTGACATCTTTGACTCCTTAGCTCATAAGCAGAGTATAAATCTTGACCCAACTGCTGCAATGCCTAGAGAGAGAGAAAGGGAGAGAGAGTAAGCACCAAAAGGCAGAACTCAAAATATAAATGCAGCCAATGTAATTAGTTGGATTTAAGGCTTTAATTGAGTTGAAAATTAAATAAAACCATAATAGGGTCCAAAGAAAAAGGATTTTTGCCTCTATAAAGCTTAACAAAAATAGATTCTGTAAAAGGCTTTAATTGAGTTAAAATTTAAATGAAACCATAGTAGGGTCCAAAGAAAAAAGATTTTTTGATAGGTAAAAAACTTTTATTGAAATAGCAAAACTTCCAAGTATTCAAAGAAAGATCAACATCAGCATCTCAAAGAACAGAACTCTAACAAATCTAAAATAGAAGCACAAGGGAAAGCTTGGAGAGTTCTAGCCTATTCCAGAAAAGAAGAAAAGAAAAAGGATTTTGCCTGCTTAAGCTAAGAAAAAATTGATTCTGTAACCAAAGTCAAGTACCAGGGAGTACAACTTTCCTGTTGATGAAGGTGTGAAAAGGATATATTTTAAGTACAACCTTTGACAATATATACATTTGTAATTTTGTTTTTACAAGTAATAACACAAAAAGACAATTTTTACTTCAGGGGGAAAAAGGTGTATAAGAAAGTTGATCAATTCATTATAAATAAGTTACAGTCGTTACCTGATGAACTGTCATTTCATCAAGATTAATATGCGTATAAGCTCTGTCTTTAGCCAATGCTGTTATATCACTGTCAACAACATGCACAGATAATGAACAATATCCCGCACAGTCAAAGAAAAGGTAGCTAAGAATTAATTCCAAGCTTCTTAAAAACAAGCATCCCATAATTAAAAATATAATGAGACTTATATGTCATGTACTAACCTCCGACAATATATATCCAGTAATGAGTCATTGTCATCAACAATTGGTATTGAACTTACTCGAGCTGCAAAAGGAAAGGATAACACGAATGATAACAAATGCAAAAGCACATTTTTGCAAAAATATGGCTAAAAGAACCAAAGCTGAAATTTATTCAATTTGTCAAGGAAGAGTTCCTCTACCATGCTTATCCATAGGCTCAATGAGGTAAGGGAGGCAAATATAATCTCACAAACCTATCTTATATCTATTGTCGTGATAATAAATTTGCACTAAAGAATTATAAATGAAACTCTTTTCCACCATCAATCTCAATGAATTTTGCTAATTATTCTCCATAAAATTCATAGTTCATACATCATTGAAATCACTTTACTCTGTCTAAACTCAAACAAAACATACTTAAGGCTATCTGCCTTAATAGTGTGCTACAAATCCCAAATAGCGATAATAACAAAACTGCCACATGTGAAACCAGCCATTAGAGATGCATAGCAACAAGTGCTGTAAAAAAGTGACCAATGGGGGAAATGCACCATACTCAATAATTTATCCATTATAAATGTTTCAAGATATGGGTGACTGCACACTTCAATAAGACTTCAAGGTCAAATTAGAAAACAAACATTCCTTGGCATGAGACCACTGCACAAAAACAATAAAAAATTCTATTCCACAATGAAGTGTAAACATTTAATATAAAATATATATACACACACAAAACTTTAATAATTATTCATTCTACATATAGTTTCCATCAAAACTTCAGTAACACATACAGGCAGTTTACATACTTAAACAATACAAACATGCAGATGAACATCCTCAGTCCTCAGATTCATAATAATGTGTAAATGGGTATGCTGTAGAAAATCTCTTCCCCCCCACACCCCCCCCCCCCCCCCAACCCTTTTTTTTCCTTTTTCTCTGCATATGATGCAAGCAAGAATCCTACCTTGAACTAACAAATTTAATGCTGAACGAAGAGAAGCACTAGGTCTCAACATTGCTAACGGTTGACGATTTGATTCTCCAATTTTAGGAGCCCATGTACCCACAGGAATTGAACAAATTGGCAGTTGGAGGATAGGTAATGAGCTTGCAGAATGTCTAAAATATCGGCAAATACCTGAAATACCGTCCACAAGTTTAGTATTAAATGTGTCATTAGTTAGCGAGCTAGCTTTACAAACCTTGTACTATTAATTAGCAAGTTACTAAAAGGCTTACATTTTAGAATTCCAGTAAGTGAAGCAAGATGTAATAATTGTGGAAACGATCCGTCTTCGGAAGATGAATAGATAATGGGAACTGTGGCCACCTCATTTTGCAGTATCTTGAGAGCAACATCGTTCAAATTATCATTTGGACCAGCCTGCAATTAATAAATGATGAGGACAGTGGACAACGGTAAAAAATGCTGCCTTTCTAAAACAGAAAGTGCTGTGAGAAATTCAGTGATATAAAATCACAAGAAAAAAAATTGGCAAGTTAATCAACCCTGCAGTTCAATTTACGGAAAGAACTGCATAGTTGACCTCAAAAAGCTATAATAACTCTACATGCACTTTTGAACTTGCCATGGCACAGCAGTTACAACTCAAGCATCACAACAATAAGTGTCGACAGAGCCGTTACACCACATGTAGTCTGTGTGTGTGTTTGGTATAGCTCATTTTAAAGAAATAAAATAAGCTAGCTTAATGTATAAATTAAACCATAGATACAGCACCATAGTATTCCTGTTGTCATTGCATTTATTGTTTATTTACTAGCTCATGGCTGAGAGGCCATTTTCTATCATGATAGATTATGATTAAAGCCATGTATCAAACAATACTTAAGATTTACAATGGCACCTTTAACAACTTCAATAAAAATCTCTATTTTCTTTGACACTTTTAAGATTTATGGGAAGAAAATTTTTATGATGGCCTCTTCAAAATTGAATTAAGGGTTTCAAATTTCTATGTTACCTCAAGAAGGTGTCAAACACCTTAGTTTTATGCCTTCTTGAAATTGTCAGAATTTCTAATTTATCAAAAACAATGTTTCTAAGTCAATTAATACATGGAAAGATAGGATTCAAAATGAGGAAATTTGCTTAAAGATAGGGGTAGCCCCTGTTGATGAACAAATAAGGGAGAGCCACTTTAGATGCTTTGATCATTTTCAAAGAAAAGAGAAATGCACCGGGAAGAAAGAGTGAGTTGATCCAAGTTGAGGGAACAAGAGGTAGAGGCAAACCAAAAATCACTTTAGTAGAAGTAATAAAACAAAGACACGTCAATTAAGAGAATAACAAAGAATATGACTTTAAATAGAATAGAAATTTTAGAAAGGAGGAAAAGAATACATGTGGCCGACCTGACTAATCTAATGAGGATCCATAGCCAAACCCAAAATTTTGGGACTACGGCTTTGTTGTTGTTGTACATCTTGAAAAATATGAGGCATGTGTTGTATGAAAATATATAGACACATAAACATTCCCCACATACACATCATTAACATATCTCATTTTTGTAATAAAGAAAAAAAGTACACATCATTAGCATCTCTTGGGCATTATTAATCCACAGGGAACTAAAAAATGAAAATAGCAAACCCAAGTGGTCCATTTGCATGCTAGAGATAAAATCACACCAGATGCTACACTTACATGGATGAAACGCCTACGAAATGCTCTGCCATGACAATCGTTCTGTCTGTTAAGATACGCCTTTCCCTCTTTCCAAGCAGATATAGTATGTGTTTCAAGTTCTTCCTCTGTCAGATTTGACGCATTATTCCCAAGCTAAAAATAAAACATGAGTTAGCATGCTTAACAATTGTTATTAACCATTAACCATGCAAGTACACATATACATGAGTATATATTTAACTGAACTTAACAAGAAACTCACAAACAATAAGATCTTATCTAGTATGAATTGCACCAAATATTAAAAATCCAATAAATATATTGCTGACACCAAAAAAGAAACACATACACAAGTTAAATTTGTTGAATGCTGCACTTGCTTTTATAAGTAACAAAACTTTATCAATGAAAATTTTTGCCCAAGTACACATCATTTACTATAGGTAAAACACTAAAATTATATGTCTAATGCAGCATTTTGTGCATCTGAAGATGAAAATTTCATAAATACCATGGTACTAGACCTGTTACTCATACATATAAGTATACAGAGACAATTTTTTTTTTTGATAAGTAATAAGATATATTGATAAAAAGGAACACCCAAGTGCACCGGAAGTGAACAAGGGATAGGAAATCAAATACAAAAATTACAAGAGTCTAGGAAAACAATAAAAGAAGGGAAAGATTTATTTTGCAAAGCAAACAACCAATCCCGTAATGTTCTAAAAAAGAGAAGCTTGAGGTCCGGAATAGATCTCTCAGAATCTTCATAACTAATGCTTCAGATTTTTCCTTCAAAATATTACAGGGTAAGGAAACCCAAAGGAATAATGTCAAAAATAAAAATGATCTGAATAAGGTGAATTGGACACTCCTCTCCTACTGGTTATGTTCCCAAAAGGTTCAGCAAAAACTTTCTCATGTTTTGTCAAAAATTGATACTAGAAGAAAAATAAAACAATGTGACATCTAACAGGTTTATCTTACCTAGCCCATAATCCCTATACATGGCATATTGGTAGCTTCAAGAATAATGCATTAGTTTTATCGTGAAAGAGATCATAAAACGTAATAGCCATAAGAAGAGTTTGCACTTGGAAAACTCACTAGCAGAAAATGTTCATAATTCCCTACAAACACATACCTCTCTTAATATTAAAATAAAATCGAATGCACTAAGAACTCCAACAAACTGCCCCCTGCGGACGTCACAAAGAGGAGCCATCGGGATTCCCTGAAATTAGTTTGAATTAGAGAGATGCATATCCAAGCCCTTTCTTAGAAAATAAGTGAATACTCAAGAATACCAAAAACAAGAGAAAAACTACAAATGTGAAGGCAAAGACTAGGTGAATTTCATCCCACAATAGCTTTGATGAATTGACTGGAACAATTAACTCCATTATCAGCACAATGCTAGGTTACATAAAGGATGGACATGGATGCACAAGGGCCCCAATAATAAAGAGATTACTATGGAAATTTGTTTCTCTTCTCATCATTAAAGCTTTAATCTCCCCCACCCCTCCCCCTAAAAAAAGAATTAAAAAGACATGATCTGATTCACTTTTCAGAATTACCTTAGCACCTCCAAAATGCTAATTAAAAGTCACTGTAGATTCATTTCAGGCATGTTCATTATTCTCTGACATATATCAGATTAACAGTGTACATTGACCCAAGAGAAAGTGAGAAAAATTTTAACCCTCTTTTCCCCTTTTTGGGTTAGTGGCAAGTGAGGTGATATTGGTAATAATCCAATACATGTTTCTTAGAAAAAAATCTTTCAAAATATGCAGAATTGACTTTAACTCAATTCTAAACTTGGGGGAAAATAAAGTAGCTACCTGCTCATGTAATATGTGGAATGCTTGCTTCACTGGTAAATCAACATCCAAAGCAACAACCTGTAAGCTAGATGTTTTCAAATTGGGAACAAAAATGACTAATTCACGGTGATCAACATTATATAGACAGTAAATTGTGAGTCTCAAATGAAGGCTAATGGTAAAGCATCCAAACCTTGCCTGACTCAGGAAGTAACTCATAAACAGTGTGATTAGTCAAAAAAGCAGATATACGTAGACGGGATGCCTGTAAATCAGTTTCTGATATGCTGGGCACTACCTCAGTCAGTGTACCATCTGTAACTCGGACCTGCATTGTACATCAGAACCCCAGTCCACTTATATAATTCATAACAGAAGAACCTTTTTTTTATATAAGTGGAAAAGATACAGCCCAAATGAAGTTAAGGGTTCGGCCTGGGTCCACTGCCCCAATGCATTGGACCCAATACAATTCGGACACGTCCAAAATATGCCATGTGTCCACATCGTGTTGGGTCTAGTGCACTAGAGCACTAGACAAACACAAGCTTAACCCAAAGTTAAATGTTAAGATGCAACAGAATACCAAAAGTATACTGTGAACCTATTGTTGCATTGGATATGACAAGGTAAGACCATCCAAAAGATGCTCACTCAGGAAACATGAACTGGTACTTACTGATAGTTACGATTGACTTAAAAAAATAAATAAATAAACACTTGCTCCATAGGCTCATAGGTTTTCAAATAAGCAAAGCTTGGCTGGGTGTTAAGAACACTAAAGTTCAAACAGTTCCTCAAGTCAAGCCCACAGAGACATATAGATATCGCTAAGACTCCTGACTTCCAGCAAAATCAAAACAAAACAAAAGACAACAAGAAGAGCATAAGTATCATGGTAATCATGATTTCAAACATATGGTATAACTGACTCACCACACGCCGAAAGGTTTCAGTATCGACATCCATGTCATCCGTAGACAGATGTAGCGTGTTCACAATCCCATATTCACCAGTCACATGATGTTCAGATTCATCATATCGCCATTGTCCATCAACATAGAACTTGTACTGCATGCAAGATAATCCACATATAAGGACATTCATGTCTGTGAAGAATCAAAATTTAAACATCTTTACCATCAGAGCATAAAATGTGTATGCCTCACTCATGGTAGCATTCTTTGTTCAAACAAAAGGAATTTCTGAGGCTTAAATTTATTTTGACAGATTCAAGCACTTTTAAGCCCATATATCAGTATAGTAATAATTAAAACCTTAGAATATAATTTTAGAAGAAATAAAAGAAACTTTGCTGGTGAAGAAAGAGTTTATTTATATTGTATCAGTTTTTTCAGCCACAAACGCACTCCTTTCTACTTTATAACCATGCTTGGTATGCTATAGTCTTGTTTCTTACACCTTTATAAACAATTTGAATCACCCAGAAATCCATTCCACTTCTATATTGCCAAGATTTAAAAACAAACGACCTTGATGCAGAACTTGATAGAAGACCCAAAAGGTAATTCCACACTACAAATGCACAAAGTTTCAATGTTCTCATTCTAAATAACACACAAGTGCGTGATTATGCGTACACATGCACATAGTAAAAAAATCATCAATGGGGACACAACTCTAGTGCTCATGAGTATACAAAAGGGCACCTGAAAAAGAAAAGAACTAAAAATCAAAGCCCAAAGTTTTGAACATCTATAAAATCAAAGACCCTAAAAGTCCAAAAGAAGGATGAACCAAAACTCACTCGAACAGAATTTTGAGAAAACCCAATCAATGTCAATACTTTAACTCTGTGAAAGCTTAGATCCATTTATTTTGTCACAAATACTTACACTTGAAACTTCGTCAGGGGTGAATACCCTTGGATTACTTGGAAACTAGTTCTTGTGGGTTTTACTAGCTAGAGGCAACTCCAAAGGGCTCTTCTTTAGAAAGTTTCACCATGTTATCCAAAAAACAAATCATATCCTGCCTACATACAACTCTATCTACTTGAGAACGCGTGGCCATTCATGTGTATTTGGGTAGCACCCACTTGGCTTTTCTTCAAATAACTTGCCATAAAACAATTTGCTTTCATTCATTTTAATCGCTGTGAAGGAGAACTGGTTCACAAACCCTAATTCAAAACTAGCAGCCTTTTTGGTTTTTTTCCTCAATAACTGTCAACCCAAATATTCTCTTCTTGGCAGAAATACATTCAACCAAATTCCACAGAACAATACGCCTAATTACGGCCAAATATTTCATTTCTTTGACGATGATGATAACAACATAAGAAATAAATAAATAACAATACCACGAAGTGATTAGGTACATCCTTATATAGATGATCTTCTCGATCTGCTTCAGCTCCTGATATAGATCTCACTGTTCTTAGCCACAAGCCTATTTACTTCTTCAACCATTTCAATAACTTATCGCTTTTTGCCTCCCATTCTACACCCTAGAAGTGCTTCAGCACTAACCCAAATCTTCAAACCCATTGTCAACAAGTCAAATCACGACCCACTATAAAACAACCCCCAAGTTGCTAACACAAGCTTGACAATTGAATTCGCCAACATAACCATCATATCATAAATGCAAATATCTTAATAACATGATCCAACATCAAATTCCACACGGCATTGCTTCAAAGTACCCCAAAAAAAAAAAAAAAAAACTAATTACCCACAAACTGACCTGATGGTATCCAGGCAATAAGCCATAAACAGTTTGAAACACGTTATCACAATTCTCAACGGGCAACATCGGCACAAGCTGAGCCCACCTTCACAAAAACAAAAGCACTTCCAATTAAGCACTTTTTCAATAAGTAAAAACTAAACTAAACTAACAGCATTCTATAACAATCAAATAAAAAGTGAAAAAATAAAACCAAAATAAAATCAGAGACTCACTGTGTGAAAGAGCCACAAAGAAAAACACTGTTTCCACCATGTCTCCAAACGAACCGCATTGGGATTAACACTGTGCCCGGAACTGCGGCTTCTTCCGGCACAGAATTCATGTTCGGCGAAAACATTTACCCCTGAATTTCTCAACAATTTACGAAGAAATGCCCCTCCAAGAAATCAACTTTCTTCTTCTTCTTCTTCTTCTTGCTTCTTCTTTTTTTGTTTTTAACACACAGCTCGCTTTATCTATTTACCATAACAAAACCCCCAAAAAAAAAAAATCAAAGCAAATTCGCTGCAATTCAGTACAATCCCTAAAAAATACAATAACCAAACCCTAAAAAAGTTCAAAATTTTTCAAAAGAATGAAAAACCCCAATCACTGCTTACCAATTATCAACTACTACTACCACTACAACTCGTAGTTAACAGAACGCAAAGCTCGGAAATGAAATTGTACGAACAAACAAACAAACAAAAAAATCCCTAACCCTGATAAAAAAAAAAAAAAAAAATTTTGGGGCAAAAATCACAAACTCACCGTTTAGATTTTAGAGCACCCCAAAACGACTTCGAATTTGAAAAAAAATTAAAATTAAAATTCTATTTCAGGAATTGGATTCGAACAAGCAGAGAGCGAAAGAGGTTAACGACAAAAAGATCGAAACCCTAAATGAGAAAAAAAAAATTTCCAAAAAAATTAATAATAATAATTAAGGAAGAAGAACAAAAAAAGAAAGTGGGTGTGAAAATCGAGAGGGAGCGATACGATCGAATCTGATTTGGAACCCTAAAAGACGAAACTTTGAAAGAGATGTTTTAGAGAAATATAAAAATAAATAAATAAATAAAATTATTATTATTATTAAAATTAAAATTTTAACCCAAAGTGAAATAAAATAAAAAATAAAAAATAAAAAAAGGAGGTCTACTCTATCAAACTGTCTAAAGCTAAGCTAAGAAATTCTAAAACTTGTTTTTTTTATGTAGAGAAAATTTTACTCTTTTTTTATTATTATTACAGTGAGGAATGAATTATGAGTGGTAAATAAAAGAGAAAAATTGCTGTGTGTCTCATGAGACGTTGATGGAGTTTTTATGGTTATATGTCTAAAGTTTCAACACGTGCGGCCTGCCAAGTGGGAGCCAACCAGAGATAAAGTATTATTATTTAGTTTTTTTATATTTATATAAATAATCCAATGAAAAATATTAGATAATAATAAGTTAATTAATAATTGGAAATCATTGGGTTTTTTTTTTTTTTTTTTCTAGGGAGAAATCAATGGGTTTTATCGCCCCATGTTTCAATCCATTTATTTAGGTGGCATTTGTATTCAGCGTTTAAGAGCTACATTTGCGTTTTTTGCTTCTTCTTTTTTCTTGGAGTTGTAATTGTTGACTTTTTGTGTAAACAGTACACATCAATGGGTCCATGTACTGTTTACGAGACTCACAAACTTCACTTTTTAGCAACTTTTTCATTAAAAATATATCACACAGTACTATTCACACATTTAAAAATTATATTAGTACAGTATTTTCAGTTTCAGTTTCAGTTTTCAGCTATATCCAAACAGACCCTAATATATTACGGCCACTTTATTTTCTTTTTTTCTTTTTTCTTTCCTCTTTTAAGTAAATGTTATAGATATAAAAACAAAAAATTATAATAGTTTTCACAACAATTTTTTTATCAATAGGATTGAATTTTAACAAACCGCCACTATTTTATAATAATTTTGTTTTTATTATCAAATTAAGATACCAATCAATTTTTTGTGTAAATGAGGTTCGAATAATTCTGATTCACAACAGTTAAAAATTAAAATAACAAATTTTTACTTCTCCTCTAATTTTTTTTATCGACCATTTACAACTTACTATATAACAGTTATGAAATTTTTTTATGTCTCTAGAGATTGCGTCTTCTCTCACTTTCCTAACACACTAACTAATATTCATGATCCAAATTGGTTGTTTTAAGTATTTAATATATAGACCATGTTTTTATAAAATATCAAGGATTATCATATTTTTGTAACAATGACATGTTAACATGAGTTTTACCACCGCGCACTTTTAGTGCGGTTGTCACTCCACAAGAATAAGTACTTGTGGGGGGTAAGAGCCGGGGTTCAAGTCTCCATGAGGAGAAATTATAAAGTCATTTGGTGGACCACGTCATTTGTCCATCATTTCACTAAAAAACTTCCACTTGTTTAAAATTGCTGAATCAGTAATTAATTTCTGTTTAAAAAAATTTTCTAACTAACAATTTTAAACAAGTGGAAGTTTTTTAGTGGAATGGTAGACCACGTCACTTGTCCACCATGTGGACCTTATAATTTTTCCTCCATGAGGGAGTTTCACACACATATACACTTACATTAAACTAAAGTATAAATTTTATCTTGTATAAAAAAAAATTAAAAATAAAGATTTTGTAATACCATGGATTTTGTGGTTTTAGATCATCATGTCGAACTTAAATGCATTCTTGTATTTTCCTTGCATAGGGTTAATTACTTAATTGTAACTTCCTCTTTTTTTGGAAAGAAATAACAAAGAAGTAACATATAATTTAAAATAACAAAGATTTTCTTTTTGAGGAAAAAAATAACAAAGACGTGATTGTTGCTTTCTGTGATAGATATAGTTCGTCAGGCTGATTCACCTTAATTCTTTTTTTTTTCTGTACTTCTATCTCTACATTACTTTAATACAGTATTTTTTTTCCTTTCTATTTTAAAAACTAATGGTAGTGATTACAAACACTTAAAAAATTATATTGTAGGATTTTTTTTATAGTTAATATGTTTTGGGAGTTTTCCTTTTCTAATAAGGAATATTCTTACATGAACCTTAGCATATTACAACAGTTGTCGCAATGAAGTGCACGACCTGGATTTTTTATTGTTTGACGCAAGTATATATGTAGATGTAATTTTCGTTGTCCATATCAAACTTTGTATGAAGAAAATCACTAAATCTTTATATATGTAGATGTAATTTTCGTTGTCCATATCAAACTTTGTATGAAGAAAATCACTAAATCTTTATATATGTAGATGTAATTTTCGTTGTCCATATCAAACTTTGTATGAAGAAAATCACTAAATCTTTATATTATATGGTGGTCTAGTGAACATTTTGAGGATTATGGGGACAACGAATTTGAGATTGTCGGATCTAATTATATTTCATCAGTTGTCTAAAAATACCATTGACATTTTATTTCAACCCCCACAAGCCACTAACTTACACTCAATTCAACTCTTCCACATATCTCTTATTTTAGAAATAAAGAAACTTTGCTTTTCAAAGAAAAAAGAAATAAAGAAATTTGACAGTACAATTTCTCTTTTGTACGGGACTTTGAAGTACAATTAGTACAATGATAGAAACGAATGAACAAAAAAAGAGCATTACTTTCCTTGTTTAGCTTAATAATCAATAATCAATTCTGTTTAAGAGCCAAAACAATAATAATAACTAGCCTCATTACACGCGTACCACATGTGTGATGTAACTTTTTTATTTTTTGAGTTTAATAAAATTTTTCAATTTAAATTTATCTATATTTAGTGAGATTACACAAAAAATGATTTTGAAACTAAAATTTAGATTTTGAAATTAAGTAAACTACTGGACTTAGTGTGTGTTAATTTTTAAGAAAAAAAAATGTATTAAACATGCATGAAATATTCCTTAATTTAAATAGAGAGTGTGCTAATTTTTTTTAAAAAAAAGCTTCTCTGATTTTTTTTTTTTTTTTAATTTTGTTGAATTACAATTTTAACCTTTTTTTTTTTTTTTAAGAATAAAAATTATCTAATTAGATTATGGATATTTTTGACATTTTTTTAAGTCATAACTAACTTTATGAATCCTCTTAATATATAGAGATAAGATTTATATATATTCACTTGCTTTTATAACTAAATATGTTGACGAGCATCGATTTGGGATTTCTTCTTCTTTTTCTTCTCTTTTTTTTTCTCGCTAAGACGATATTTAGGGCATGTTTGGTAGACTGTAATAGGTGCTGTAATATAATAGTTATTTCCATGGTTTAGTTATTCTTTAGTTTGATTATGTTTTTATTACAAGTAATAATCATTCCTTATGAATAGCTATTCTTCAAAATGAGGAATAACTATTCCTCTTTAAAAGGTTGTATTAGTTATTCCTTAGTAAGTGTAATAATTTCAAAACTTAATATATTTCTAAATAAACAAACTTTCCATATACATCTAATAATTATAAAAATAAAAAATCGTAAAAAAAAACACATATCTCTCTTAAATTTAAAAATAACAATTTTTAAGGAGATATAATTGTATGAGTAAGAAATTTCATAAAATAAATGTTAAGTTTCATTCTAATGTTATAACTCACAACCAAACTAATGAATAAGTTTAGTTATTACATTACAACAAATTTTATTCCTAGTAATAAAGATTACAATTCCTATTGTAATCTTCATTCAGTGTACCAAACGTACCCTTAGGATTCCAAGAATATAAATGGATAGGAAAAAATAATGTATTTTTCTTTTAGAGAGAGTTTCAATTTATAGCGTCCACTTCTGCTAATATCTCTTTATTATTAAACTAAGATACCAATTGATTTTTTAGTGTCGGCAGGGATCAAACTCTATATCTCTTATTTTAAAATAATAAATTTTATCACCACCGCACACCCTTGGTGCGATGGTCACTCCACAGGTATAAGTGCTTGTAGAGTGTGGGGGGGTAAGGGCCGGGGTTCAAGTCTCCAGGAGGGAATTTCACACACATATAACACTTAGATTAGGTTAGAGTAGAATTCTATCTTGTATAAAAAAAAATAATAATAATAATAAATTTTATCAACTGACCTAACTCGCACACACCAAGTAAAAAATCATGTATTGAAAAACTATACGTTACTTGAAAGTCATACAAACAATTTTGTTAGTTAATTTATTTATTGAAGAGGTGGGATGATCCCAATGTTTCACTAAATGGCATGACCACGTGACAAGTAAGGTATCTTCATTTTTATTTTTATTTTAAGATCAAAGCAAAGCACAGTAATCGTCGTGCCTAGCATGAATTTTTACACTTTTTCAGTCCAAATACGAGATGCATGAGAATGGTAAATTAATTTTTATTTATTTATTTATTTTATGGAGGTAAAATGAAGCTATTGATATTTTTTTTTAGAGAGGAAAAGCTATTGATATTTTATTTTATCAAAAAAGTTATTGGTATTTTATGTAATGCAAATAAGCAATATAGTGACTGTTTGGATTTGGCTGAAATGCACGTTTGCGTTTTGTAATCACGTTTCAGCTCTTTTTTTTTTTTTTTTTTTTTTTTTCAGCCGCATTATTTGACCGAGTCAACCATAAACAGTGCACAGATGTACTGTTTATGGACCCACAAATTCCACTTTTCAGCCACTTTTTTATTAAAAATGGGTCTCACTATACTATTCACACATTTAAAAATTATTTTTCTACAGTATTTTCAGTTTCAGTTTTCAGTTTCAGCAAAAATAAGCTCAATCCAAACAGACCCATAGTATAAAAATTCACATATGCCATTGTAGAGTTATGAGGATGCTAATAGTTGTCCTTTTTTTTTCTGCTAAAAAAAATACTTAAAAAAAAAACAATTTTTACCATTATTCTTTGAAATTGTTTTTTCTAATGAAAATAAATAAGAGGGAAGCTTCAACCCTAGGATTCTGTAATTTCGTTTGATGTACAATCTGAGAATGATGTACAATCTGAGAATGACTTCGTAGACATTGATTTCATCACGTGGACCCCACTAATATGTGAACCATCAAAATTGTCTCATTCCAAGTGTAGGCCATGTTTGGTTTCAAGATGACTCAAAACTCAGTTCTCATTATTTCTCATCACTCAAAACTTTACTTCATATCTCAAAATTCAGTTCTCTATTTTTCTTAACTCTATCCCATAAGCATTTGGTTCAAAAATTCGGGTGTAGTTTTCATCTAAGGTTGCCTTTGGTTCGATGTAAATCGAATTCTAAGTGTAAAATGAATGAAAGGGAAAGTGAATTCTCGTAAGGAAAATGAAATCTGAGTGTTTGGATCTGCAATGGAAAATAGTCCGGAAAACGATTTTCAATGTTTGGTAATATTTTGAAAATATTATTTTTCTACAAATTTTTCACATTTTCTCAACTTCCAAACAAATTTTATAATAGAAAAATTCAAAATATACACTTAACACAACCAAAAATCAAAATAAAAAAATTTCTTATTCACAAACTCGGTGAGGGGAGGAAGAAAGAGTGAGAGATTGAGGGAAAGAGAGATAGATCAGGAAAGAGGGGATTGGAGTGAATGGAGGACAGCGGCGGCCAGATTGGGTGGGTTTGGGGGTGGAGTGGAGTGGGCTGGTGATCGATGGCGGTCAGATCAGCGATTGGTGGTGGTAGCCAAATCAACCAGTGCGTTGGAGAGCCTGGTGGAGTATGGCTTGCAGTCGGTTGCCAAGATCGGTATCGAGCTTGGGGCTTTAGGCGACGAGATTAGCGGTTCGATTTAGAGGTGGCAGCGATGGCGGGGGTGGGTTGTAGATCGGTGACATGCAGTTGAAGATTAGGCCATGGTTGGTCAGAGGAAAAGAGAGAGAGAACGAGGGAGGAAGAGAAGAGGGACGATGGACGTAGCTTGCACGGCAAACGACAAATGGTGGATGGAGCTTGCACAGCAATCTGATTACTCTGGTGCTCTCTCTCTCTCTCTCTCTCTCTCTCTCTCTCTTCTTGCTTTTTCTCTCTCTCTCTTTGGGTGTGTGAGTCCAAAAATTATTTGAAGGTAAAACAAATAAGAGGGAAGCTTCAACCCTAGGATTCTGTAATTTCGTTTAATGTACAATCTGAGAATGACTTCGTAGACATTGATTCCATCACGTGGACCCCACTAATATGTGAACCATCAAAATTGTCTCATTCCTAGTGTAGGCCATGTTTGGTTTCAAGATGACTCAAAACTTAGTTCTCAATATTTCTCATCACTCAAAACTTTAGTTCATATCTCAAAATTCAGTTCTCTATTTTTCTTAACTCTATCACATAAGCGTTTGGTTCAAAAATTCGGGTGTAGTTTTCATCTAAGGTTGCCTTTGGTTCAATGTAAATCGAATTCCAAGTGTAAAATGAATGAAAGGGAAAGTGAATTCCCGTAAGGAAAATGAAATCTGAGTGTTTGGATTTGCAATGGAAAATAGTCCGGAAAACGATTTTTAGTGTTTGGTAATATTCTTAAAATATTATTTTTCTACAAATTTTTCACATTTTCTCAGCTCCCAAACAAATTTTATAATAGAAAAATTCAAAATATACACTTAACACAACCAAAAATCAAAATAAAAAAATTTCTTATTCACAAACTCGGTGAGGGGAAGAAGAAAGAGTGAGAGATTGAGGGAAAGAGAGATAGATCGGGAAAGAGGGGATCGGAGTGAATGGAGGACAGCGGCGGCCAGATTGGGTGGGTTTGGGGTGGAGTGGAGTGGGCTGGTGATCGGTGGCGGTCAGATCAGCGATTGGTGGTGGCAGCCAAATCAACTAGTGCGTTGGAGAGCCTGGTGGAGTATGGCTTGCGGTCGGTTGTCAAGATCAGTATCGAGCTTGGGGCTTTAGGCGACGAGATTAGCGGTTCGATTTAGAGGTGGCAGCGACGGCGGGGGTGGGTTGTAGATCAGTGACATGCAGTTGAAGATTCGGCCATGGCTGGTCAGAGGAAAAGAGAGAGAATGAGGGAGGAAGAGAAGAGGGACGATGGACGTAGCTTGCACGGCAAATGACAGATGGTGGATGGAGCTTGCACGGCAGTCTGATTACTTTGGTGCTCTCTCTCTCTCTTCTTGCTTTTTCTCTCTCTCTCTTTGGGTGTGTGAGTCCAAAAATTATTTGAAGGTAAAACAAAAGCGTAAATGATTTTTCGAGTCAAAAGTCTTATTTTACGGTCACAGTTTAAGATTTTTCGAAAAACTTTATTTTACATGTGCACCCAAACACGTTGCTGGGTGTAAAATATTTTCCGGGAATCATTTACACCCAAAACAAACACAGCCTAAAACAACTCTATTTTTACTGAACAAGTGGACCCCACATGTTGACACATATCAGAATGGTAAACTCTTTTCTTTTCTCTCTCCCTATTCCTCTTTATTTTCGGTCTCTACCTCTCCTCTTTCTCTGCAATTTTCTCTGTTTTGTTCTTCCCCACTCACCATATCAAGTAATAACAACAACAGCATAGATTTTCTCTCTTCCCCCTCCAAATCTCAAAAAAAAAAAATATATATATATATATCTTATTATTATTTTTATTTTTTTGGGTCTTAAGACTCAGTCTACTCCCAAAACTTTCAACCAAAGGACTAATTACTGTCACGAGACTCATTACGGGTGAGCAAAGGTAAATTGCTGGCCCAGGGAGTTTTTTCAAAGTGTTGCGACTTGAACTTGGGTTCTTTCACCTCCACTCAAGACAACCACTTTGGGACTGAGTGCCCAACTACTTAGCCAACCCCACACGGTTGTATTATTACTTTATTAGAAGTTTAGAGCAATATCGCTATTTTTTTGGTGGGATAATAATCAATGAGTTTAGAAAATTTAATTTCAAGACATTTAGGGGCTGTTGGTAGTGTAACTAAAATAACAATTTTCAGTGTTTAAACAATATTACACGTATTTCCACACACTTTTTCACTCACACGTATTTCCAAAAAATACAAACAACGTTACTAGAACAACATTACCAAACACCCTCTTAAACCCTTTAAAACTTAGTTTTTAGTTTTATATCAAATTATCAATGCTTTCCATCCACGCAAAAAAATATCAATACTTGCTGCAATGCAAGTTTTTTTTTATTAAAATTATCTTAATGATGATTTCAAGAAATCTTGATCTTTCCACTTGGATTAAATTCCAATCGATCAAGTGCCCAATTGGTTTATTGTTAGGTCGAATTCTTTCAAACCAATTAAAGAGATTCTCTTTCATCCTTGTATGTTTGGATTGGCTTACTTGCTAATTTGTTAAAAATAGTTTAGAAAAAAAAGAAAAGAGCTAATAATATAATAAACTGACCTAGTTTTTTAAGTGGCAAGAAACTGAGTTTTGGGGAAGAAATATCGCAAATGCAAGTTAAGAACATCTCATCCGGTTATACCAAAAAAAAAAAACATTTTAAATTACCAAAAGGCCACATTATTTATTTTACTTAATCACTTTTGCAATACACCTACGTTCATTCTTTATTTTACAATTCATCCCATTAATAATAAATTTTCTATCCACACCAACAATAGTAACTAAATGCAAAATATCACTACATCATCTCATGGCCAAACTCTTTGCTAAGACTTATACGCGGGTCAGATTGGGTGTGTTGAAGGAAAAAATTTCAATTCATCCACTGTTGGTGTGTTAGAAAAGAGTAATATTAGGGACACATAAAATGACACAACTTGTACTATAACTTGCTCACGTGACAAGTTGTGAGTAAAAGGCGTACCCCACATGGATCTAGCATCACACCTCTACCACTCCAACTTGCCATGTGGGCGAGTTGTGGCACAAGTTATACAATTTTGTGTCCCTAACATTATTCGTTGGGAAATTTTTAAACCACCGCCAATCCACCAACCTCACAAATGACAGGTCGTTTGAAAATTTGAACAATTTCAACTCAGCGGATTAGTTAAGTTAGTTTTAGTTATGTGTTGTATACTAAATTTGAAATTTTATTTTGTCATTTATGAATAAATTTAAGAAGTTGTATTTTTTTAAGACTTTGTTTGTTTTGATATAAAAAAATTTCCAAATATTATTTTTTGGAAGTATGGGTGTTTGGTGGGATGAAATGATTTCAAATTTATAGTAAAATAACCATTTTGTGACTAGGAGTTTTGATTTGTGACTGTGCATTTTCATCTCAAACCCATTGTGTAATTATGGCCTCTCACAATAAAGAGACGAGACATAATACAAGTGGTGAGCTTAATGAGAGAAGTCATGGGCTTGAATCTTAATCCTCGAAGTAGGAGAGATATGGACCATGAGTCCACCATGTGATATTGGTAGTCCACGAAGTAATAAGATTCAAACTTGTAGCCAATTCCATGAAGTGACAAGATTAGGCTTTAAACACATTTCATGGGTGTTTTTTTTTTTTTTTTGCTAAATATTTGAT
The DNA here is from genome assembly GCF_932294415.1 of Quercus robur. Classification (NCBI taxonomy): domain Eukaryota; kingdom Viridiplantae; phylum Streptophyta; class Magnoliopsida; order Fagales; family Fagaceae; genus Quercus; species Quercus robur. The sequence goes on along the minus strand of NC_065539.1, from coordinate 47,032,873 downwards.
TTTTAAAAATTAGTTTGTTAAAAAGCTTTTATTGCAACTTTTTTAGTTATATAACACTTGACTTTCTTAGAATCGAGTTCAAAGAGAACTCAATTTTGCCAAAGTCGAATTTTATGCAATTCAATGATATGCGGCAAACATATAACTCAATTTTCTCAAACTCGAGTTCCATGTTCCACCAAATTGCATAGAAGAACTTGACTTTGGGGAAATCGAGTTCCAATGTGGAACTCGACTTTCAGAAAGCTAGTTCAAAAAATAGACTACATACTTAAATAAGTTGCAATAAAAGCTTTGTAACGAAATAATTTCCAATAACAGAATATTTAGCAAAAAATTAATATTTCATGAAATGAGGAAAATAGTAATAATAGTTCAATCCATCCATGACGCTTAAAAGTGCTGAAGCTTGAGAGTCATGGGTCGAACTCCGAAAACACGGTGGTTTTTGGCAAAAAAATGTCCAAATAATCATTCAACCTGCGCAATCCGCATAGGTGTCTTCATTAATTTGTGAACATTTATATATTGCAAAGTTATATAAAAGTAATAAAACTATGATCAAACGTGGTGAATCTGGTGATTAATATTTTTATTGGGAATTTTGTATATTGGTCCAATACCATTTCAGGCACTGCATCTAAGACCCGATTATATGGGTGATATTTAAAAACAAAAATATTATAAACTTGAGACATGAATCATTTCAAAAGTTTGTTTTGAAATTTAATATCACGAGTTTAGTTGTCACCTGACAAATTACATATAAACTTTTAACTGTTAATATATTGATAATATATTCAAAATGGAGAGAGATTTAATCATTTGTTTATATTGACCTTGTTAATTATGATTATAAGACTTTTGCCAAAAGAAATTTTTTTATTCATATGAACCCCACTTAGAAGTCAATGTTTTTTTAGTGTCTCCAAAACTTTAAATAGTGACAATCATTTTTGAATGAGTTGATATTCAATTTGATTAAGTTTTCAGCTAATCCACTACCATCTCTCCCCATGCCCTGTAAGCGTGCGTTTGGATTGCGTTGGGGATGAAAGTTTTTTACGTTTTGTTGAAAAAATGGTGGGTCCCATGGTACTGTTCATGCACTTTTTGGTACTATTTATGAGCCTCATTGTACTATTTTAACTAACTTTTACCTTTATTTACAATACTTTCAGTAATAAGTTTTCAGTTTCAACAAAATAAGCGGTATCCAAACCCACCCTAAAAATCATAAAATTTGTTTTGTTCTAAATACAGTGATATTGTGTGTTGCCCAAGATCCAATAGTTTTATTTTGTCATTTTGCTTGTCTCACTGAAAGAAATAGTTGCAACAGTAAAGAGCAACACTTGTTTAGGGCCTTTTTATTTTCAATTCGTCACGTGTTTGAACTTGATTGAACTTCCTCACTAACCCAGTTTTAGTTTGGGGAGTTGAATGCACTACTCACTTCCACACAAATGATAAAGAAGGCTAACGATGTGTTTTGAGGTTGTGTGCCACTCGAAAAAACCCGCAAAGGAGAGGAATAACCTTTCAACTAGTTCATAATAGCTTATGAAATCATATTTTCCTTCCAAATAAAGGATAATTAAGTGTACGGCACTAAGATCCCAAGACCCATATGGGCCCTGGGCTCAGGCCCAATGGAACGGCCCCATCGCCCTAAATCCTTCTTGAAACTGCCTTCATAAAAAACGAGTTTTGGACCTCGGATCCAGAGATGCGCTCGGCATAGTACCTCCCGAACAATCATATAAACCTTGTCTGAGCAAATCATGGGATGCTCGAGGAACACCATTATCGAGCAGATTCGCCTGAACTGGAACCAAGTTCCAAGGCCATAATTGTTACATCCTACTCTCACCTAAACACCCACTTAAAACAGATAATATTGGACCTTCAATTGCACTAGCGGTGGCAATAATCATGATCTCCCTACTAACCTAAGCTATAAATAGCAGAAGTTGGGGAAGATGAGGGGGTTTCAGAAAAAAGAAGTGAAAACAGTCATTTAGAGATGGGAGGAATATTACTTTGAGTCTCTGTGCCGAGAACGACCCAAAGTAGGAAATCTTGAAGCCCACCTTACAAATAAATTGTAAGCCCAAGGGAGGTTGAGCCCAACAGTCTCGTTTTGGGTTTGCACAATTGGCGCCCACCGTGAGGCCTTCTTACAAAGCTGTGGTTCGACTGAGACTCAAATAAGGGAAATGTCTGAACGTCATTCGGGAAGGCGTGCTGAGAGCGGTTCCGTGGGATCTTCTCGGGGGTCCACATGGCAGGAACGAAGACAGAAAAGGCGCGAGGGTAGGGAGCGCCTGCGAGGAGAGGAAGAGTCTAGCTTAGGAGAAGGGTCAGATCAGACCCGCCAAATGGTGTCCGGCGTCTCGAGACACAGGCAGTATGATGACAGAGACCGAGAGCTGGAGCAGTTGCGTAGACTGGTGATGGATCTAGAGCTGGAAGCAAGGGGTCGACGCCAAGAAAGGGACTGCCACCACCGGCAAAGGAGAAATGATAGCACGGGAGATCGGCGCGGAGAGAGCTCTAGCCAATCTAGTACACGACGATTCCAAAACCGATCACCCTCTCAAGAATCACACCGACGAAGGAATCACTCACATTCCCAAGAGACACGTCACTTCCAGGATCGTTCGCGTTCGCATGAATACGGGGACCGAAGGACTGATTCGCCAGAGGAATGGCGACCCCACAGTGCTGCCATGGATGCCATGAGCCGAGCCTTACGAAGGGCTGCTCGGTCACCATTCTCAGACGAAATTGAACGAGCCCCGATGCCGAGTAGATTTACAAGACTGCCATTCAATTCCTACGACGGGAAGACGGACCCTGTGGAGCATGTCAGTCATTATATCCACATGATGTCCTTGCATGCACACAATGATGCCTTGATGTGTAAGGTATTCCCCTCCAGTCTCGGTTCCACTGCCCTGAAATGGTTCAACGGGTTACGAAAAGGCTCCATTCGTAACTTTGCCGAGCTAATTCAAGAATTCGGCAGTAGATTCGTGACATGCAGCCAAGTGCCACAGCCAGTGGATGTGCTACTTTCCATAAAGATGAGGGTTGGTGAAACCCTTCGGAGTTACGCCATCCGATATTGGGAACCCTACAACGAGATCGGTGGAGGAAATGAGAAGATAGCGGCAAGTACCTTCAGGATGGGGATCCCCAAAGATTCTGAATTACGGGAATCGTTGACAAAAAGACCTCCCGAGGATATGAGGCAGCTTATGAGGCGCATTGAGGAGTATAAACGCCTGGAAGATGATCGGCTACAAAATAAGGGGAAAGCCCCGTTACTCGGGAGATCTCGGCAAGACCTTGCCCCAGCAAGACCGAAAAAAGATTTCAGGATGCAAGAACCAGAGGCGCAAATTGAGGGAGTTAATGTGGCGTTCAAAAAGCCTGTGCACAAAATTCTAGATCGGATTAAAAACGAATCATTCTTCAAGTGGCCGAACAAAATGAGGGGTGACCCACTCGGAAGAACCAGAACTTGTATTGCACATACCATAGGGACAAAGGGCACACCACTAAGCAGTGTCGGGTATTGAAAGATCATCTCGGGCAGTTAGCAAAAGCGGGGTATCTGAAAGAGTTCGTAGTGGACTCCATTGACCAAAATTCCAGCCAGGGTGTTCAGCAGAGAAGGAATCCCCTCCCGCCACTGCTGGGAGTAATCAAAGTCATCCATGCTGCCCCGAGAGGTACGACAGCAGCAAAAGGGGTACTGACAGTGGCTTGCACAGAAGGAGAATCACCCGAGAAGAGGATGAAAGTTGGTCGGCTAACCATCTCTTTTGGTGAAGAAGACTTACAGGGGACGATCCAACCTCATGATGATGCATTGGTAGTAACAGCTCGGATAAGCGGGTTCCTGGTAAAAAGAGTGATGATAGACCAAGGAAGCGGGGCCGACGTGATGTACCCGGACCTGTTCGAAAGGCTCGGATTGAAGAATCAGGATTTGGCGAAATATGACACACCATTGGTCTCGTTTGACGGAAGGGTCGTGGTTCCCTAAGGGCAAATTTCTCTCTCGGTGGATATGGAAGGCAAGGAAGTAATAGTGACCTTCATAGTAGTCCGGTCATTCTCACCGTACACTGCAATACTGGGAAGGCCGTGGATCCACGCAATGAAGGCCGTTCCGTCCACCCTGCACGTGAAAGTGAAATTTCCCACCGAGTATGGAGTCGCCGTGGTGCGAGGAAACCAACAAGTGGCTAGGCAGTGTTTGGTCGCCGCGGTCAGATGGAAGAACGAACAGCTCGGGCAAGCGGAAGAGACCGAAAAAGAGCCTTTATAGCAATCACAGAAGCCCCGAGGGGAAACGGGGGCGGATGTTGCCGAGGAGGTTCTGAAGGTCAGAATTTTTCCAGACGAAGATAGTATTTCCAAATAGGCACGAGCATGAACAACCAAGAAAAGGCAGAAATGTTGTTGTTTCTTTTACAGAACGTGGATGTTTTTGCTTGGAGTCCGTACGAAGTGCCCGGCGTAGATTCCGAGTTCACTGTCCATAAGCTTAATGTGGACCCATCATTCCCCCCGAAAAAGCAGAAACCGAGGAGATCATCGAAGGAGCATGCTGATGCGATGAACTGGGAAGTCCAGAGGCTGAAGGAAGCAGGGGCGATAACGGAAATATTCTTCCCGAGGTGGTTGGTGAATACGGTGGTGGTGAAGAAAAAGAATGGTAAATGGAGAGTTTGTGTGGATTTCACAGACTTGAACAGGGCATGCCCCAAGGATCCGTTCCCAATGCCCAAGATTGACCAACTAGTAGACGCCACGTATGGGCACCCGAGGATGAGCTTCTTGGATGCTTTCCAAGGGTACCACCAGATTGCCTTGGCTCCCGAGGACCAAGAAAAGACAGCATTTATTTCCCTGAGTGCTAACTATCATTACGAGGTCATGCCGTTTGGGTTGAAGAACGCCGATGCCACATACCAGCGGATGATGACAAGGATGTTCCGAGAGAAAATTGGGTGCACGGTGGAAGTATACATTGACGACATGGTGGTAAAGAGCAAAAGGGAGTCGCAACACACGGAAGACCTCCGAGGAGTATTTGAGATACTCTGGAAGCACAAGCTGCGCTTGAACGCCGAGAAGTGTACTTTCGGTGTGGGGGCTGGAAAGTTCTTGGATTATCTGATTTCTACTCGGGGGATAGAAGCCAATCCCGACCAGATAAACGCCGTGAATCGCCTCATACCACCGAGCAATCCGAAGGAAGTACAGGTGCTAACCGGGATATTAGCCGCCCTATACCGATTCATCTCCAAATTCGCGGATCACTGCAGATCGTTTTATCAGCTTTTGAAGAAGTGGAAGGGGTTTTATTGGGACGATGAATGCGACAAGGCCTTTCGAGAACTGAAGGAGTACTTGGCAAAAGCACCCATGTTAACAGCCCCGGAGTCCGGGGAGGATTTGTTTATGTACCTCTCAGTGTCTGACCATGCCGTGAGTGCTGTGTTACTAAGGGACCAAGGAGTACAGCAGCCAGTGTATTACATAAGCAAAACCTTAGTAGATGCCGAGACGAGATACCTGCCCCTTGAGAAGCTAGTTTTGGCACTAGTACACACCACGAGGAAGTTGCCGCATTACTTTCAGGCTCATACGGTATTCGTCCTCACCGAGTATCCCCTGCAGTCGTTGCTAAAGAGATCGGACTTCACGGGCCGAATAGCCAAATGGGGAACTCGTTTGGGTTCGTTTGACATAAGGTACCAACCGCGAAGCTCGGTAAAGGGACAAGTTCTTGCTGACTTCATTGCAGAATTCACCCCCAAGAGCGACGGGAAGATAATATGTAATGCGGAGCGTCGTCCGTGGAAAGTGTTTGTAGACGACGCTTTGAATGCTATGGGGGCCGGAGCTGGTATTGTCATAATCACCCCGGAGGGCATACGATTAGAACACTCCTTCAGATTAGGATTCAAAGCCTCAAACAACGAAGCCGAGTATGAGGCCTTCCTGGCCAGTATGAGGCCTTCCTGGTCGGGTTGAGGGTCGGGTTGAGGGTCGTGTTGTGTTTAGGTGTGAAGGATGTTGAAATTTATTTGGACTCTCGGCTGGTCGTTTATCAAGTATTGGGAAGCTTCGAAGCTCGGGACTCTCAGATGAAAGCCTATCTGAGTGCAGCCAAGCGGATCATTGGCCAGTTCGGGACAGTAAAGGTAGCCCAGGTAGGTCGGGCACAGAACATACATGCTGACTCGCTGGCCAAGATAGAGCTTATAAGGGAGCCAAGCATCGAGGTGAAAAGTGATGACAACCTAGCTGGAGTTGAAGTTGCCATGATGTCGATGGTAAATCTGTGTTGGATGAACCCGATCATAGACTTCATAGCTGAGGATAAAGTTCCGGACGATGAAAAGGAGGCCAAAAAGATTCGTCGGGTGGCTTCCCAGTACTGGCTGTCGGCAGATCGCAAGTTGTATCGGAGGTCTTTCACAGGCCCTTACCTTTTATGTTTGCATCCTGAGAAAGTTAACGAACTTCTGACCGAGCTGCATGATGGAGTATGTGGTGGCCATGTCGGAGGACGGTCTCTAGCGCACAGGGCCATAACCCAGGGGTTTTGGTGGCCACAGATGCAGAAGGATGCCGCGGAATACGTCAGGAGGTGTGAACAATGCCAAAAGCAAGCCCCTCTGATCCACCAGCCAACAGGACGTCTAAACCCCGTTAGCAGTCCATGGCCATTCGCACAATGGGGGCTAGACATCCTCGGCCCATTTCCCCGAGCAATAGGTAACCGCTGTTTTGTATTAGTGGCTGTGGATTACTTCACGAAGTGGGCGGAAGCCGAGGCCTTGGCCAACATTCGAAATATCGACGTGAAAAAGTTTGTGTGGAAAAACATAGTCACAAGGTTCGGGGTACCGAACTCACTAGTATCAGACAACGGGCTACAATTCGATAGCAAAGCTTTCTGAGCCTTCTGCAGCGATCTCGGCATTAAGAACAAGTACTCAACCCCGGCATACCCTCAAAGCAACGGCCAAGCTGAGGCAGTGAACAAGACGATTTTGAACGGGTTGAAGAGGAGGTTGGACGGGGCAAAGGGAAGATGGGTTGAAGAGCTGCCTAACGTTTTATGGGCTTACCGTACGACTCCTAGAAGATCCACGGGTGAGACCCCTTTCTCTTTGACATATGGGGCGGAGGCCGTAATACCAATCGAGGTGAGCTTGTGCAGTGCACGGGTCGCAGGATTTGACCTTGCCCAGAACGTCGACCTGATGACGGAGCGCTTGGACTGGTTAGAAGAATGCCGGGAGGCCGCAACCATACGGCTTGCGGAGTACCAGCAGAAACTGTCCCAGAGATATAACCAAGATGTGAAGGGGAGGGAATTCAGCGCCGGGGAACTGGTCCTAAGGAGGGTCGTGGGAAACATGCGAGACGTATCTGCTGGGAAGCTTGCTCAAACATGGGAAGGACCATACATGATTACCGCCATCGCGGGCGCGGGGGCTTACTACCTGGAAGATCTTGACGAGAGGCTGCTCCCTTGGCCATGGAATGCTCACAATTTAAAGAAGTTCTATCCGTGACCATCCATATAGTAAATGTAAGTCAAAACTTTGTACTTCGCCAAAGTCAAGATAATGATGAAGATACCTGTCTAAGCTGTTTTCGATTCCATCATTGCACATTAAGAGAATTGCATGTTTTGTACAAAAAAAAAATTCTAAGGACAGAAGCCTTGTCCTTGGTTTGATCAAAATCACCGAGCAGACGGAAACCTTATCGTTACAAAAAAATTCTAAGGACAGAAACCTCGTCCTCGGTTTGATCAAAATCACCGAGCAGGCGGAAACCTTATCGTTACAAAAAAAATTTAAGGATAGAAGCCTCGTCCTCGATTCGATCAAAATCACCGAGCAGGCGGAAACCTTATCGTTACAAAAAAATTTCTAAGGACAGAAGCCTCGTCCTCGGTTCGATCAAAATCACCGACCAGGCTGAAACCTTATCGTTACAAAAATTTCTAAGGACAGAAGCCTCGTCCTCGGTTCGATCAAAATCACCGACTAGGCTGAAACCTTATCGTTACAAAAAAATTTTAAAGATAGAAGCCTCGTCCTCGGTTCGATCAAAATCACCACCAGGCTGAAACCTTATTGTTACAAAAAAATTTTAAGGACAGAAGCCTCGTCCTCGGTTTGATCAAAATCACCGACCAAGCCGAAACATTATCGTTACAAGGAATTTCTAAGGACAGAAGCCTCATCCTCGGTTCGATCAAAATCACCGACCAGGCGGAAACCTTATCATTACAAAAAATTTCTAAGGACAGAAACCTTGTCCTCGGTTCAATCAAATCGCCGAGCAGGTAGAAGCCTTAACCCCTTTACAAACACTAATTGCAAATTCATTCTCAGATTATCCAAAGCACCGCGCAACAGGCTTTGGACGGCTCTCGGCCAGACTTACTACAGTATAAGAAACCACAAACATGATCTAAGCAGACATGCAAATAAATAGAGAATCATTCAACGAGTTGAAAGCAAAGTCAAAAAGCATAATTAATATCTCATCGCCAAAACTCGGCAATTGTTTTCGGGTCGTCCCCGTGAAATAAGCAAATTGTTCGTTCACCACAATCCGGTGACGTAGGCAAATATACCATTAAAAAAAATAATAATAATAAACTAAAAATTCAATAAAGATAAGTAAAGGCACGAAAAAAACTAGACTGCAGATAATCAGCTAGATGGCCGGGTTGGATCTGCGACTTCTTGTTGGACGGCCAAGGGGAAATGCGGGTCTTCACCAAGAAGGTCTTGAACAGTTGGAATGCTGGTGGCCTTCATCTCATCCGACTCGGCATGAGCATCAATCTGTTCAACCAGCTCCCTCATGCTTGCCGTTTCTTCTTCCTCAGCGGCAGCCAGTGGATCCTGCACGGCAGTAACGGGGCTCGGGAAAGGAATTTGGTCGGGGTCTCTTAGAGGGGAATCCTCAAGAACTCCCAGAGCTTGAAGAGCGGCAAACCACCCGGCCTCAAAACCCAGCTTCCGGGCCTGGGCCACTGCCGGTTCTGCAGACTGCTCGGCATCAGTGAATCCCTCATTATACCACTTCTGTTCGCAGGCCTCCAAGGCTGCCCTTAGGTCGTTTAGCTCCTCGGCTTGAGATGTGTTGAGGCTAATGGCTTCGGTTAGCTTCATGCCTGTTTTGTTCTGCTTAGCCAAAAGTTCAGCACACTTGCTCTCCGCCAGCGCTCTATTTTTCTCCGCGATAGCGGCCTTCTTCTTGGCGGATTCAGCTGCCTTTAATTTTTCCTTTGCTGTTTTGGCAGCTGACTCCCGTGCCCCCTTCTCACGGTCGACCTCCTCAGCAAGATCCCATGTACGGCTGGCCAGTATGTGGGCCAGTTGAGCAGCCTGGTATTCATAAAAGTTAGTACGGGAGTAGAAGTAAATATATGGAAAGGAATAGACAAATAAAAAGTTACCGCAATAGCGTACCACTCTAACCGACGCCCCATGGACTCCTCAGACCCCTCCTCGAAGGCATGCACGTTGTCGGGAAGAAGGAGACCCTCGGCTAGTGTCTAGGCAATACGGCCACCCTCGCCCTTCTCCCACAGCCACACACAGGCGGTCGAAGGCAAAGGCTTGCCGTCCAACAAGAACTTGGGCTTCCACGCTGGAGCCGCTTGGGAGGAGGACGCAACCCCCAGACCGACCTGGGTCTGTGGCTCATGGATAACGATCCCCCCTGTTGGCTAGGGAGGAGTCTAGACGACAGCATCTCCCAGGCCCGTGGATGGTTGATCGGTGACCTTCTGTTTCTTACGGGCCTGTCCAGCTTGAGAAGAGGGTGGAGGCTGAGGCACCTGGCTTCGACCCTGAGAAGGTGGGGGCTGGTTGGGCTGCCGTGCACCGGGCACGAAGCGATCAATAGTCATAACCTTCCTTGACACCATGCTTCTACCGGGTTGGGCATCTTCAGCCGACAAGGCAGTCGCTTCAATCGCTGGTTGCTGGGGCTCCGCAGCTGGGTTCTCGGGCTGCGCTTGCTCTTGAACAGGGCCCTCTTGTTGAATTGCCTTGTGAGCTAACTCTCTAAGACACCGAGACACACGTTCCACGGACTCGTCTTGCAAAGGAGCTAACTCGTCTGAGCAAGTGTAACGCCTTCCGAACTCCCTTGCCTCCTCGGTTGTAAGCTTCGGCGGCAAAAAGTTCGTGAACCGAACATCAATATATGACAGTAAGGGACTATCAACTAATAGCGCTTGCTTAAAGGGCTGCCAGGTAGAGTAAACTGGCTCTACTCCGAGAATCAGGTGCAAGGCCCGGAGCTGTCCATCCCAGTGCACGAATATCTCGGAATGAAGGATGAAGTTCAGGTCTTTCATGTGGACGGTTCTGATGTTCGGAACGAACACTTTGCCGTCTGCAAAAGAACAAGTGTTATATCAATATCCGACGATAAAGATCTACTTCAATAAAGAGGAAAGAAAAAGAAAAAAAAAAGGGGAAAAACAGTTTGATCAAGGGATTGGTACGAACCCACTTCACGCCATGAAAGAGGGCAAGGGACATCTCCGGCAAACCAGTTGCCGCGCACCCGAACAAATTCCCCGGCGGAGTTCCTATTCGAATCAGGTAGGCATGATATAAGCCGTACCCGATTATCTCTTGTTTTTAGGTAATAATTGGAGGCTTTGTTCCCACAGAGGCTATACATATGGTTAATATCATGGTAATTTAACTGTAAATTGAAGGTGTGGTTCAATCTACTGACACAGCTAACTACCCGGTAAAAGTTGGGGGGAAGCTGGTCGGGACACAGTCCGTAGTACCTAAGTGTATCTGCTAAAAAGGGATCCACGGGGAATCTAACCCCACCCTCTAGAATAGACATTAAAGGAAAAAAGGCCGTGCCTAGTCCTCGGTGGAGAGCGATTTCGCTCTCGTGGCAGTATGCCACTTCCACATCATCGGGAATATTAAACTTGCGCCTAAAAGTGGCCAGGGCAGCCGGGGCCTCCAAGAGATGAGAGTAGCCCATCTGTGACACTAAATGCTATGAAAGGAACTTGAAGAAATAAGCTGAAGGAATAGGAAGGGGAAGAGGACTTACTTTGGGTTCTAAGGGAGGAAAGAACTCTGGGCAGGTGAGTAAGCGCATAAAGATTTGGTCGATAGAGAGTAAGCTCGAAGGATCAGAGGTGAAGAAAAAGTGAAAGAATGTTCTGAGGAAGGCTATTTATAGGATCAGAAAAAGGGGCAAAGGAATGTTCAATCAAGCAATAAATGGGCACGATTCACGAATGACCCTGCGGATGCCAAAGATAACCGACATGCGCGCCGCTTCGATTCGCGAACCGTCAGGCAATAATGATAACTAAACCTGGCGCCGCGGAACGGCGCGTCTTTTGAGATAAGCATTAATGAGAAACCATAACCGCATGAGTCCCAGGCCATAGGACTTCCGAGACCAAAAGCTCGGCTGGCTCCTTGATTCTTTCCGGCAACCGGGTATGAATCAAGGGGGGGCTAATGTATGGCACCAAGATCCCAAGACTCATATGGGCCCTGGGCTCAGGCCCAATGGAACGGCCCCATCGCCCTAAATCCTTCTTGAAACTGCCTTCATAAAAAACGAGTTTTGGGTCTCGGATCCAGAGATGCGCTCGGCATAGTACCTCCCGAACAATCATATAAACCCTGTCCGGGTAAGTCATGGGATGCTCGGGGAACACCATTACCGAGCAGATTCGCCTGAACTGGAACCAAGTTCCAAGGCCATAATTGTTACATCCCACTCTCACCTAAACACCCACTTAAAACAGATAATATTGGACCTTCAATTGCACTAGCGGTGGCAATAATCATGATCTCCCCACTAACCTAAGCTATAAATAGCAGAAGCTGGGGAAGATGAGGGGGTTTCAGAAAAAAAAAAAAAGTGAAAACAATCATTTAGAGAGGGGAGGAATATTACTTTGAGTCTTTGTGCCGAGAACGACTCAAAGTAGGAAATCTTGAAGCCCACCTTACAAATAAATTGTGAGCCCAAGGGAGGTTGAGCCTAACAGTCTCGTTTTGGGTTTGCATATTAAGTATCGTTCTGCTAGTTAAGGGTGGCACTATACTATATTTAGGGGATTCAAATGAACCCCCTGACTTCAAAAAAAAATTATATATATATATAAAATTGTAGGGGCAAGATTTGGAGCCCAAGCCCAAACGTATGGAATCCTGGTCTAATAAGCTCAATACAATGAATTTCGTAGAGTATGGGTCAAAGAATTAGGTCTAGATGAGTTGGGCAACGGCTAGCATGGAGTTAAAAATCAATCGAACACAAATAAAAGCCATTATTGCAAAAGGACATTTGGTCTGAGGAGACCAAAATTTGACGCATACAGATCACAATATTAAAATTGTTTAGCATGCTACAGTATTCTCTCTCACTCTTTTTTTTGCCTCCCTTCTTCGTGGGAGCTCTTCCACATTATATAGCTCTTTTCTGATTATCTGGACCTTACACTTGTTGATCATCTGGATTCCCACTTGAGTACCCATCCTATCAGACACCCTTTTCAGCCCTCTGTGAGTTGTGGCAGCCAAGACAGTACTGTTCAGGGGTCTTCTCCACATTAATGCAGCCAGAAAAGTAGTTGTAGTGCATTTAATGTGGTGGTGACAGCTTTTCCTTAGATATTTTGAATTTTCTTCCCTCTCACGTGTTCAGGGGGCGCATCTCAATTGCTAGAGTACACACCTGGTCTGCGTTTGCCGTGTCTGAGGAGGTGTTCCTCCTCGGACCTTCTTCCCTTTGTCCCCCACTGATGAGACTTGTAATGGAGATCATTTAAGTCGTATTCTCCTCCTCGGACAAGGCCCAAGGTCTAATACATTATTTTGGACCTTAGCCCCTACAATAGCCTCTCAAAACTCCAATTTTTCCCTTCCATCAGAGGAGGAAAGCGGGGTTTTGATTTTTTAAAAGATAAGACCAACTGACTTTTGGTTCACACGTGTGGGAGTGATTACTTTTGTTGCATCGTAGTTTACTAGGCACTATTAATTACTCCAAGCAGCTTTGTGTCCCTCACATCTAACGGCGAAGCGCAGATCCAACGGCTGGCGTTCCTCCTAGTATTTTGAGCAGGAGTAATCTCTTCCATCTTCTTCAGCTATATAAAGCCTTGAAGGAACCCCCTTTGACTTGTAATGGAGATCATTTAAGTCGTATTCTCCTCCTCGGACAAGGCCCAAGGTCTAATACATTATTTTGGACCTTAGCCCCTACAATAGCCTCTCAGAACTCTGATTTTTCCCTTCCATCCGAGGAGGAAAGCGGGGTTTTGATTTTTTAAGAGATAAGACCAACTGACTTTTGGTTCACATGTGTGGGAGTGATTACTTCTGTTGCATCGTAGTTTACGAGGCGCTATTAATTACTCCAAGCAGCTTTGTGTCCCTCACATCTAACGGCGAAGCACAGATCCAACGGCTGGCGTTCCTCCTAGTATTTTGAGCAGGAGTAATCTCTTCCATCTTCTTCAGATATATAAAACCTTGAAGGAACCCCCTTTGCCTTTCTTTTTTACGAATATTCAAGAATTTCAGAGAACTCCAGCGCCAAGTCTTCATAAAATGCATCAAATTCTTGAGTTTCCGTAGTCATTTCCTATAAGAAGCTTTTCTTTGAAAAGATCTCTGAAAGTTTCAGGGATTATTATACGAGTACCTGTAAGTTCTCATTCCTTTATATTACCCCTTTTTCCTCTCGGCCTTCCTTCTCGGCCTTTCAGTTCATCTAGATGGGTAAATTCAAGCGTTTAGTAGATACACTAGCTGCTATGGAGGCTTTTAGAGCTAGGTACCATATTCCACGGGGGATGGTTTTAGAATATTGCCCTCCAGACCGAGTACTGACCGATAGAGATATGGGTCAAGTCGTCATTCCTATGATCGCTTTCATAGAGGGAGGAATGACGCTTCCCATGCGTAGGATTACCCGAGACTATTTGATTAACCATAGGTTGACCCCTTATCAGTGCGCCCCCAACCTATTTAGGGTCTTGGGCTGCATAGATGCCTTAAATGAGCAGATGGGCTTAGGGTTCACGTGGCACGATGTGGTTCACATGTACGAGTGTCACAAGTTTGCTAGTGCGGGGTACTACCTTAAATCTCGGTCTGAGGACGTTAAGCTAATATCCTGTCTTCCCAAGTCTAATAAGGGTATGAAGGATGACTACCTGATTGCTTCGGAGGAATGGAGCGACGGTCTTCATTGTCCAACTCAGGCAGGAGATCTAGGTGTGGTACCTTTAGGATTAGTCCCCTTGGAAGGGGATTTAACCTTTTAGCTCTATTCCTTTTGCTTGACACTTCATTTTTTGGTAGAAAATATCCTTTTAGCGATCTGACCATAATTCCTTTCTCGGCTGTTTTGCAGATAAAGCCCACATTGCTTCGCAGCTCAGCCATACCAACGTTTAGGCCCTTAACTATCTCCTGAGGTTGGAGATTTTTGTAAGCGAGGATTGACAATTGCGTGCCACTCATTTGATATTGGGTTACGAGCCCCTGTCCCGCGTCTTTCTGGACGTTGGCCAATCAATAAGAGCTGGTAGTTCAAGGTTATCTCGGATCAACGTTTCTAAGCCAAGATTTTTGGCTCGAAAGGACCTTCCGCCTGTTACCTTGCCCATTCTACAGAACCTTCCACCAACTGCACAGCCACCTCCACAAGACCATCCTGGAGCCGCAGCATCAGTTGAAGAGGAGATTGAATCATCTCGCCTTTCATTAGAGGAAAAAATAGACGAGTTCTATTTTGAGGAAGATAATCCAAAGGCTCCTCTAATTAACCTCTCGGATGCCGAGGGTGAGCCAGACAGAAACTCCGGCATTTGCGCCTCTCCCCTTGTGATCGCATGCTTAGACGATTCCTTTGACGAAGAGGTAGATAACATGGCTTCGAATAAGGGCAATAAGAGCTTAAGGAAGCTTATGGCTGCTCGGGGCAAAGGGTCAACCTTGAAGGCGCCCACTAAGTCTCAAGCTCCCTCTAACCTTCCTCTTGCCCCTCCACAGGTCCCTGCTGACCTCGGCCTGAAGGTTAACCCTGACTTGAAGAAGAAGAGGCCAACCGAGTCACTTGAGGAAGGCGAGGTGGGCCTTTGTCATGGCGTAAAACACCAAAAGGTGACTCGGGAACCTCGGGACAAGAGGGCCCTGTTGGTGGAGAGCTGCGACGAGCTGGAAAGGGCTGAAGTACGCGTGGCACAGCGTATTTAGAGCCCTCGACTCGAGGTGGATGGGGCACCAATTCCTTGGAACACCTCAGTCTGGGAATACCAGAGGGGCCGAGCAGGGTACATCGTTGAAGCCTTGGAGTAACCCATGCTCCTTCCTAGGGACATGGATGCTTACAGGCGTTTCTCGCGGAATGAACTCTTCCTGTCCTTGAAGAGGGACCTTGTGATGGTAAGGCAACTTATCCCTTTACAAGTATAAATACTAAATCATAATTTGTTCTAACTCATGTCGTTTTGTGATCTTTGGGTGGATTACTTTGCAGGTTTTTGTGGCCGAGGAGTGGTATCGCGATGCTCGCAAGTTGATTGACGCTGAAGCCTTCTCTCGCGTCGAGATAGAGAAAACACTAGGGGCTATCAAGCAGGAGTAGTATGAGCTGACTGAGAAGTTGAAGGAGGCACAATCCAGCAATCTGAGCGCTGAGGCTAGCCTGAAAAATGCGGAGAAACAAGCTGAGGACCAGCGCCAGAAGTTGCACGTTACTGAGATTAATCTCGCCACTGAGAAACAAGTTGTCCTAGATCTCAAAGCCGCGTTACAGAAGGCCAAGGAGGAAACCCAGCTGGGCAAGGAAGCAGCCGAGGCCGAGAAGAGGGCTGCCTATTAACTTGGCGTGGAGGAGAGTTAGACGCAAGTAATGCTTGCTGAGGAACTGTCAAAAGTATGTAGGGACTACTGCAGTGTTACATGGGATAAGGCTCTCAGTGTTGCGGGTGTCCCTGCAGATTCTGCTTAGAGGCTGCTTGAAAATGTCTTCTACCCCCTAGAGATCTAGGAGGTCCTTGCTGATACCCCTGAAACTTTTGAGCAACCTGCGCCTATCCCAGATGCCATCCCAATAGCCGAAACTACAAAGGGACCTAGCCAAGTTACCGACCAAGGCGAGGAAGCCAAGGGAGAGAAGGGTAGAGGCAAGGGCAAAGGGAAAAAACCCTCTTCCAAATCAAAGGATCCCTCTAAGGAGAAGGTTGCAGGGGCCGAGGGCCATAAGGTTGACCCCCAAGCCAAGGATGTTCCTCCTTCTCAACCAGAGCAAAAAGAAGATCCTCCTACTGAAGTTTAGCCCCTAGGTTTTTTTATTTTTTATTTTATTTTTAGTATCATTTTGAAGTAGAATTGTATTTTATTTTTTGTTTTCAAAGACGTCTCATCCAATAGTATTGTATTATCTTTATCTCCTAATGTGAATGCTCTTTCTTTCATCCTTCTTTCTTTTGCCCGATGTTGTTTGGATTTTATTGCATTGTTCTGAGTAAATGTAACTATGCCTTCAGTTAGAGTTTACAATAATATTTTGCCAATATGACTAAGTGTTAGGAGTAAAATTGTGCAATGAATCTTAGGTAGTGAAGGTTGACATGCAGACAGTGCATATACTGCACGTAAGTATAGGTTTAAATTTGCTTTGGGCCTGTTTAGGCTTCAAGTCCTATTTAAAAATAAACATATATATGCAATTTAAGATTATGAAATGCACCCACTTCAAGACCCGTTTGAGTTGTTTAACGCCTGAATAGATGTCATAAGTTATTAATTTTCCCTAAACCTGTGGTCCGAGGAGCCATGCAGGACTTAGATTCTGTTTAACACTCGGACAGATGTCATAAGTTATTAATTTCCCCTAAGCCTGTGGTCCAAGGAACCATACAGAACTTAGGTTCTATTTAACACTTGGATAGATGTCAAAAGTTATTAATTTCCTCTAAGTCTGTGGTCCGAGGAATCATGCAGGGCTTAGGTTCTATTTAACACTTGGATAGATGCCATAAGTTATTAATTTCCCCTAAGCCTGTAGTCCGAGGAGCCATGCAGGGCTTAGGTTCTGTTTAACACTTGGATAGATGTCATAAGTTATTAATTTCCCCTAAGCCTATGGTCTGAGGAGCCATGCAGGGCTTAGGTTCTGTTTAATACTTGGATAAATGTCATAAGTTATTAATTTCCCCTAAGCCTGTGGTCTGAAGAGCTATGCAGGGCTTAGGTTCTGTTTAACACTTTGATAGATGTCATAAGTTATTAATTTCCCCTAAGCCTGTGGTCCGAGGAGCCATACAGGACTTAGGTTCTGTTTAACACTTGGATGGTAGTGAACCGTATGACGCGCAATTACAATAAAACATAGTGTAGGCAAAACTGCTTTTATTAATAATAATACCTTCTTAGGTTATTTACATTCCATGGGCGGAGTACAGTTTTCTCATCTAAGTCTTCCAAATAATATGCACCTATTCCTGCTACTGAAGTGATGCGATATGGACCTTCACAGTTAGACCTCAGCTTTCCCCAGGATGGGTTCTTGGCGTTACCCAAAATTTTCCTCAGCACCAGGTCTCCTGGCACTAGCGGCCGTAGTTTTACGTTGGTATCATACCCCTGCTTAAGTTTCTAGTGGTAATAGGCCAATTGAATCATTGTCTTTTCTCTTCTTTCTTCAATTAAATCCAAACTTCTTCCTAGCAGTTTGTCGTTATTGCTTGGAGTGAAGGTGCCCGTATTCAATGTTGGAAAGCTAGTCTCCAAGGGGAGTACAGCTTCGGCCCCATAAGTCATAGAGAAGGGAGTCTCTCTCGTTGACCGTCATGGCGTAGTCCGATAGGTCCATAGAACGTGTGGTAGCTCTTCCACCCATCTTCCCTTTGCATCATCCAATCTCTTCTTCAACCCATTGACTATGACCTTATTTATAGCCTAGGCTTGCCCGTTTCCTTAAGGGTAGGCCGGAGTGGAATATCGGTTCGTAATTCCCAGGTCGCAATAGTATCTCCTAAAGGTCTTACTATCAAATTGAAGGCCATTGTCCGAGATGAGGGTATGAGGGACTCCGAATCGAATAACGATGTTCCTCCAGATGAATTTCTTTGCATCCATGTCCCTGATGTTGGCCAGGGGCTCGACCTCGACCCATTTGGTGAAGTAGTCTGTGTCGACCATCAGGTATCTTTTGTTTCCTGCTACTTTAGGGAAAGGGCCTACAATATCCAGGCCCCATTAAGCGAACGGCCAAAGACTAGAGAGGGGATTAAGGACCCCTCCCGGTTGGTGGATATTTGGAGCAAACCTCTGGCATTGATCACACTTCTTGGCGTATTCTTGGGCCTCTTTCTGCATACCCGGTCACTAGTATCCTTGAGTGAGGGCTCTGTGTGCCAGCGATCTTCCTTCTGTGTGACTCCCGCAAATTCCCTCATGCAACTCTTCCAGTAATAGCTCTGACGCTTCGGGGTGTACGCATAGTAGGTATGGCCCAGAATAGAAGCGCTTGTACAGCTTGTGATCCTCGGATAGCCAGAACTGAGGAGCTTTTCTTCGTATTTTCTCAGCTTCTGATTTCTCTTCTGGTAATGCATAATTTTTGAGAAAGCTCACTATGGGATCCATCTAGCTCGGACTTACTCTGACTTGATGGATTCGAACCATGTCCTTTTTTACTACGTCTGCCTTGTACAAGTCCTCGACGAGGATGATTCGAGGTAAACCCTGCTTCGAGGATGTGGCAAGAGTGGCCAATGAATCCACATGCGTGTTCCTACTTCTAGAGACGTGCGTCAAGTTGAAGAATTCAAAGTTCGATTGCAAGTGTCTGATCTTACTAAGGTACTCCTGCATTCTCACATCTTTGACTTCCAGCTTACCCTTCACTTGGCCTACAACCAATAAGGAATCCGAGAACACTTCTAATGCCTTCCCTCACATTTTTTGCACCATGGCCATTCCTTGCAATAAAGCTTCATACTCGGCTTCGTTGTTTGTAGCCGAGAATCCTAGTCTCAATAACTTTTCTATGGTAATCCTCTCAGGGGATATTAGAACTAGCCCTACCTCGGATCCCTTTTGATTTGCCGTGCCATCAACTTACACTTTCCAGCGTGAGGCTTCTTGTGCAGAGATTGTGCCAACCGATTTTCCATCCATGTTTTCCTCCTTTACTATTACTTCTATTGGGGGTTCGACAAATTCGACTAATAAATCAACGAGAACTTGGCCCTTGACGGTCCGAGGTATGTATTTAATATCGAAAGGCCCTAGAAGCGTGCTCCACATGGAAATTCTTCCTGTGTAATCGACACTCCGGAGTACTGACCTGAGGGGAAGCTGAGTTAGAACAACGACTGTGTGCGCCTGGAAGTAGTGAGGGAGTTTTCGTGTAGCATGCACTACTGCCAAAATTGCCTTCTCCAATGGTAAGTAACGCACCTCGGCCTCATGTAACGATTTACTCACATAGTAAACTAGCCGTTGTATGCCATCGTCAATCCGTATTAACACCAAGCTCACAGCGTGAGAGGCCACCGCAATGTAGGCGAACAAAACCTCGTCGGCCTCAGGGCTAGACATGATGGGTGGCTGCGACAGGTATTCTTTAAGTTGCTGGAAGGCTAAGGCACAGTCCTCAGACCACTCAAATCCTTTCCATTTGTTCATCAGGAGGTAGAAGGGCTGGCATCGGTCTGTAGATTGGGAAATAAATCGATTCAAGGCCGCGATCATTCCAGTGAGTTTTTGGATTTCTTTTGGGTTCTGAGGAGCTTGTAAATTATGAATCGCTTTGATCTGATCTGGGCTCACTTCAATTCCCCTGTGAGTTACCATATAGCCCAAAAATTTGCCAGACCCGACACCAAATGAGCACTTAGAGGCATTGAGATGTAGTTTGTGTTTTCTTAAGATGCCAAAAATGACTCCAAGATCTCCCACATACTCGGACACCACTTTACTCTTTACTACCATGTCGTCTATGTAGACTTCAATACTCCTGCCCAGTTGCGGCTCAAATATTCTGGTCATCATCCTTTGGTAGGTAGACCCTGCATTCTTCAAACCGAAAGACATCACTTTGTAGTGGTAATTTCCAATAGGAGTCATGAATGCCGTTTTTTCTTGATCACCCGAGGCTAGTGGTATTTGATGATAACCCTGAAAGGCATCCAAGAAGCTCATTTGAAGATGGCCTACAGTTGCATCCGCCAACTGGTTTATTTGAGACATTGGGAACGGGTTTTTTGGGCACGCCCTGTTCAAGTCTATGAAATCTACGCAAACTCGCCACTTCCCACTCTTCTTTTTTACCACTACTGTATTGGCCAACCACTCGAGGTAGAAGACTTCTTTGATAGCCTCTGCCTTTTTGAGTTTTGTTACTTCATCCCTAACAGCGTTGGCATGCTCTTTTGACGGGTATCAGGGTGGTTGCTTTTTAGGAATGGCGGATGGGTTAACGTTTAGGTGGTGGCAAATGAAGCTCGGATCAATCCCTAGGGCCTCGTAGGCGTCCCATGCAAACACGTCCACATTTTTTCTAAGAAACCCAATCAGTTCTTCTTTCTCTCAGAGGGGTAGTTTTAAGCCAACTTGAAAGAATTTCTCTGGCTCAGCGTCAACAATCACCCTTTCTAGATTTTCGCATTTCACCTCCTCGGCTGGCTCATCAACGAGTATTGCCGAGGTGGCTGATTGCTATAAGTCTTTTCTAATAGAGGCCGAGGACTCTGCATTGAACTGGCGTGAGATGGCAGCCACCATGCACTGTCTGGCCATGACCTGATTTCCCACAATCTTATCGACTCGGCCTTTCGATGGGTATTTTACCTTCTGGTGAAGTGTAGAAGAAATGGCTCCCAGGGCGTGGAGCCAAGGTCTAGCCACTATAGCTGTGTAAGGCGAATAGGCGTCGACCACAATGAAATCCACCTCCACCACGTCCAAACCGGTCTGTATGGGTAGTTTGATCTGGCCCCTTGGTGTAACGATTTTCCCTTCGAAACTCACTAAAGGGGAATCATACGTCGTTCGGTCTTCAGGCTTTAGGTTCAGCCCCCTGTACAGGTCAAGGTACATTACTTCCACAGTATTGCCTCGGTCTACCAGTACTCTCTTCACATCAAACCCCCCAATCCTGAGTGTAACTACCAGAGCATTGTCGTGGGGTTGAATGGTTCCGATCTTATCCTCGTCCGAGAATCCCAGCACAGGTGAGGCTCCCTTCCTGGACTTTTTGGACTCCCGATCGTTGTCCTTGGTGGAGAGCCGAGCCACAGACATTTCTCTGGAGGGAAAAGAGTCGGTTCTTCTCGGAGCGGCAAGGATGACATTTATCGTGCCCATGGGAGGTCTGAAAGATATGTCTCTCCGGGGTTCTTGGTTTGTTTGACCCAGATGACCACTGGAAGGATGTAAAAGGTGCCTCAATTTCCCTTCTTGGACCAACTAATCCAAGTGGTTCCATAGGTTCTTGCAGTCTTCGGTAGTATGTCTGTAGTCTTGGTGGTACTGACAATACAGACTCTGGTTGCGCTTTGAGGAGTCTCCAGCCATCTTATTCGGCCACTTGAAGAATGACTCATTCTTGACTTTCTCTAAAACTTGGTGTATCGGTTCTTTGAATATGGCGTTAACCGTCTGCGTGTTGGCCGATCCTGATTACCCTGCGAAATCTCTCCTCGGAGGGTTATTGTTGTATCGTTCCGACCTGAAATCATTCCTCTTTTGAGGGATGATCTTCTCATTTCCTTTCCCTTGCAGTTGGTCCTCTTCCACTCTTTTGTATTTGTCAATTCGGTCCATAAGTTGATGAACATTGGTAACAGGCTTACCAGTCAAGGATTTCCTCAAACCATGCTCGGTCAGGAGACCACTTTTAAACGTGCTGATGGCAACGTCGTCATAGTTGCCGTCCATCTCGTTGTACATTTCCCAATATCTGTCCGAATATGCTTTTAAAGTTTCTCCCTCACGCATGGATAATGACAATAATGAACTTAGAGGCAGAGGAACCCTGCTGTTCATAATGAAATGAGAACCAAAAGCTTGGGTGAGCTGCTTGTAGGAATCTATGGAGTCCATTTTCAAGCTATTGAACCACCTCATCGCCACGGGTCCTAGGCTGGACAGGAAAACCTTGCACATCAAAGTTTCGTTCTGAGAGTGGATGGCCATTCTTTGATTGAACTGACTCACATGCTCTACGGGGTCTGTTCGACCATTATAAACGGTGAACGTAGGTTGATGGAAACGCCGAGGTAGTCTAGCCCCTTCTATCTTGTGTGTGAAGTGTAACGTCCTAGTCAGTAAAAAAAAAAAAAAGAAAAAGTAAAAGTCAAGATCAGATTTTGGGTTCCCACGTGCCTCATCTAACCCCCTTCCCCACCACTCATTCACTTATCTCTTCACTCTTTGGCCGGCTCACTTACTTCAATTGTTCTCTTTCTTTTTTTCATTTCCTCTCAACACAACACAAAAATTTCTCTCATACTCTCTCATCCTCTCCCACGGTACCCACTCCAAATCAACATCTCTACCATCATTTTTCCGACAAGATCACCAGAAAATTGTTGTGAACCCATAAACACCTTCATATCTTTTTGAGGTAAAAATTTCTCATCTTTTTGGTGGGTTTTGCACTTTTGTTTGAGGTTATTTTTATCTAAGCTTTAATAATGATACCCATGTGATTTATGAGCATTAGAAGTGATATTTATGTGTTTATAAGTATGAGTTTTGCATTGGTGGAATTATTTGATGAGTAGGTATATGGTTTGTGCTAATGATGACTACCTAAGGTTTATTTATGGTGGAAAATTTAGGGGTTTTAAGTTACAACATGTGATGGTTGGTAAATTTAATTTTTCTATTGCCATTGGGTTTATTTGGAGTTAGTTGAAATTCTAAATTTCTTGTCTTGGAGGATATATTGATTTTGCTTTCCTGGGTCTCTTAATGATGTAGCGTAAATTTTATGGAAGCTAGTCATAATGTTGGAGATGATATTAAATGGGTTAACTTTATAAATTGGAGTTTATGCCTTATGAATCTATTTGTTGAGAAACTTTGGAAGTGGAATATATTATTATTGATGAGGTTAAGTACTAGGCTTGCCTAATTAAGTGCTTATTTGGCAATTCCTAAATTGAAGCTAGATACAATTTTAAGCTCTATGCTTATTGTGATAGGTTTACTTGATATTGTTTAGGTTCTGGCTAATCTCCTTGGAGCTTGGAGAATTAGGATTTTGCGGTTGCGAGGTAAGTAGCTTTTTAATGGGATTTTGAAAAATAATCTTGTTGCATGAATGTCGTTTTTGGGTTAGACACGCTTTTGGAAACTACCTATGAAAACTATATTTTCCTAAAAATTATTGTGTCGTAACCTTAACGTAGATATATATATATATATATATGGATTACGAAATATGAGATGCTTCATCAAGCAACTAAACCAATCCTAATCAACCAGTTTCCATAATCTACTTACACCCTCTATTTCAGTCATCCCTCTGTTTTCTGTCTCTTCCTTAAAATAATAGTTGGTATCAGAGCCATGTCATTGGTTTCCCCCTCCTTTGATTAGTATACTTTGATTATTGTCCTGATTAGTATGCTCTGTGATTTGCAGTTGCCACATTACGTGGATCCTCTGTCTTAATCACATCAGAACACTGGATTTGATAATCAAAGTAGAACACTAAGGAGTTTGTTTTAAAGTCTTTGGAGAATCCTATTTGCCATAGTCTCTTTGGGGACGTTTAAGCCTGGAGTAGGTTTTTTAGTCCTGATAAGTCTTTGGTAAATAGTTATTTTTATAGGAAACTATCATGGCAAGTTCATCTTCGGAAGTAATTGATACCACTAAACCCACTTTTGACCTTTCTCTTCGCAAGTCTACTGCTAATAGGTTAGACTATTTGTATGAAATCTCTTATGTACCTGAAGATAGTAAGATCCCTATTACTGACTTTCCTATTGTAAATCCTTATATAGTGTTTGATAAACCTCAGGTCTCTTTCAAAAAATCCATAAAAAAATTGTTAGGTCCTTCTCAGTCTTCCATTGTTAAAGAATATGTCCAAGCTTCTAAGTTTGACTAGTATAATATTCCAGCCAGTGAAACAGAAAATTTCATTACCCTTGCACTTCCTAGAGAGTTTATAATTCCATGGCAGAAACAGGGATATACACACCTCCACTTTGGAGCAGTAAGGTTGGCATTAACTTTCCATGGAAGAAAGAGACTCCCTGTAATCTCTAGAATTTCACTTCTTGACTCTAGATTTTTGGAATATCAAAATGCTGTTATAGGGATGGTCCAAACCACCTTAAATGCAGGAACAATTTTTGTTACCCTTTTTCCTAACTTTAACATGTCTCTGAAGGACCCCCATCTTTGTGATGCTCTTAAAGTACAAGTCCAAATTACAGGAGCTTCTCAGGTGCAGGATACATTTGCTGCCACACTTCACTATCAGCTAGCATATAAACTTCAGAATCATGCTTTTGACATGGCGGTTCCAGACATAGCCCAATCCAATAAGGCGTTGCTGATTCAAGTTGATCCGGGAATGACACCCATGTGTACCTTTGTCCCAAGGCAACTCAACAAAGACCAGATGATGTCTCTTTTCCTAGAATCATGGATTACGAAATATGAGATGCTTCATCAAGCAACTAAACCAATCCAGTCTAAAGATCCTCTCTTTATCAGAAAAGCAAATGGTGAAGTAGAAACAAAATTCTTGATGGCACCATCAGAGAAGAAGGATGTCACAGTTTTCCTGACTCAAATTGCTATCCTTCAACCAGTATCTTATGTCGGTGAAGAAGGACTTCAAATCAAAGCATTTCGAGAAGATGGAAAGCCTTGTTATGAAGGGAAATCACCCTCTGGTCACATATGGTGGGACGTTTCTGATTGTGTTGACTTCCAGAAAGAAGAAGACTTTGAAGAAGATTATTCCAAGAGAAAGAAAAAATCTTCCCAGCAAAAGCTCAAAGAAAGATATGAAGCAGGAGATCTAGAAGTTGACCTTCTAGGAGAGCCTTCTGGAAAGTTTGATTATTATGCCCTTTATCCTAGAACCAAGAAACAAATCTCTCCCTCTTCATCCAAAGAAGATCATAACCAAAACCTGAAACCTCCATTAATCCCATACTCTCAGAAAGTTCTTCCCCAAACTTGAAAATGTCAACCTCTTCCCACTAAATCAACCCAGATATCAGAATTTTCCCCCTGTTACATGTTTGACCAAGCCTCTCGTTCCTATTCCCAGAACTTTCCTCCATTAGAAAATTTTGACCACCCTCAAACCAATACCAAACATGTCTGGAAAATAAAGAATCCTGTTGGAACTAATTATGATGGTACTAAGAAACAGGTCTCTTCGGCAGAAGCAGCATTAAACTGGCAAGCGGAGAATGCTGTAGCATAAAACAAAGTCCTTTCAAAAATTTTGGATAACCAGCAAAGGATGGCTGAAGCAGTTAATCACACCTTTTCATCTTCCAATTCTCTTATTGAAGATTTGAAGAAAAAAATCAAGGCAGTTGAACAAGAGTTGGCAATTATTGCTTCTACAGTCAAGGACTTGTCTGTCTCCTTTCCCCTTATTGGACAAAAAGAAAAAGAGAAAAAGCAGTTGCTGCTACAACTCCAATCTATGGAAGGATCACAGAAAGAAGCTACTCAGGCCCTTCCAATGCATGTCCAGATGCCCTACCAGCCTCGGCAATTATTGTATAAAGACCTCGCCATGCCCTTGACCTCACCGTTTTCACCAACTTCTCAAAACCTACAACCATTATTCATGACACATCCTAATCATAATCTATTTAGGCCATGTGGAATTCTCCCCAGCATTATACATTCAGTTCCACCCCAACCAGAATCACAAGTTAAATCCCAAAATGACTTTCCTTCCATGAAAAAGGACAAAGAACCAGTATACCAACTTCCAGACCCAACTATTGGTGCTTCCTCAAGATCTCCAGATATGAACATGTTGACTGTGGACCCTGACCTCCCAAACCCAATTTCGTCATTCCTTAAAACCCTCACCCTTAATGACTCTAGAGAGCCTTTTGTGCTCCCAGTAATTGAGGATTCTGACCTAGACTTGTCTGATCTTGGTCTAGAAGAGGTGTTCATGACAAATAATAAACCAAAAGAGGAAGAGGAAGATGATGTTCTTCGCCCACCCCCACCGCCACCAATTTTTCCCCTACCACCATTTATCCCAGAATACCAAACAAGGTTGGCTCATTCGCCAACTGCAAATTCAAAGCATTTGTTTACTCTCGATAATGCTCCTCCTTACAGACGGCATGATGAGATCTTTAGCATGTATTCCTGGTGTATAGCTGAACTGCAAGCCCCGAATGCCACTGTGCCCCAGATAATTGCTAAATTTGTGGCAAGAATTACAGGAAGGCTAAGAGAGTGGTGGATCAATCTAGGAGAATACAGACAAAGACAAGCAGCCCAGTGCAACACGTTGGAAGATTTTTTCACAATTGTCCATAATGAATTTTTTGGCTCCGTAACTCATTACACGGAGGTAGCACAAGAAGAATTCCTTTTGATGAAATGTTGCTCAGTTGAAAGGAAAGATTTGGAAAAGCATTTTGACAGAATGTCAAGGAGATATTATTCTTTTAATGGTATGGATGATGTTAGTGCCAAGCATACTTTTCTCAACTCCCTTCCAGAACCATTGGGAGATGAAACTCTTCGCATGATGAATCTCCAAAAAATAACTCTACAACAAGCTTCCTTGGGAGAAATTTATCAACATGTGCTTATTGCCTTGGAAAAGCTCTGCAATCAGACAAAATTTCTTTCCGAAATTGACAAGGTTCATAGCAAACTCAAAGACAATTGCAGGAGAAAAGATTTGCAGATAAAGTGCTATGAGAAAAATTGTGCCTGTCCACAAAAAAAAAAAGATATCATTTCAAAAATATTTTGGAAAGAAAAGACATTATGCGAGAAAAAAGAAAAACACTTTCAGAAAGAAAAAAAATGGAAGTTTCTTAGGAGGAAGCAGTTTAAAGGAAAAACTTCGAAAGCTTGCTTTGTATGCAGGAGACCAGGCCATTTTGCTAAAAATTGCCCGCAAAAGGAAAAAGCAGCAAAGCTTCTTGAACAAGCCTAGATTCATGCAGAAGATATTCCTTTCTCGGATGTAGAGTCACTCTTTTCCTTGGATGATGAATATTCCCCTCAAGCCTTAGTAGTTGTGGCTTATTCTACCTCGGAAGAAGACTCAGAACCAAACAGTGAATATGATTCAGACCCAGAAATCCAAACCATCTACACATCCCAACCAATAATAGCTCCCTTGACCAACCCAACTCCTATAGCCCAAGTGCACCTTCTCCTTGATACATACTCTAGACCTATTCCGGTGATAGCCTTATTTGATACAGGAGCCGCAGCAACAATTCTTCACCCCATAATTTTACCTCAAGAATTTTGGCTACCCCATCACCAGATGTTTAGAGCAGCCAATGGAGAAACATTTCTTATAACCCTAAAAAGTAAGCCTATCCTCATCAGAATCTTTCCAACCTTAACTATTAAACACCAAGTCCTTGGATCCCCTCTTACAGGCAGAGACCTTCTCATCGGATTTGATCTCTTTCATCAAATACCAAGTCTTAGATGGTCTTCAACTGCCTTGATTGCCAACTGTTGTTCAACTGCCTTGATTTTTTTCTTCAAATCTTCAATAAGAGAATTGGAAGATGAAATGGTGTGATTGACTGCTTCAGCTATCCTTTGCTGGTTATCCAAGATTTTTGAAAAGACTTTGTTTTATGCTACATCATTCTCCGCTTGCCAGTTTAATGCTGCTTTTGCCGAAGAGACCTGTTTCTTGGTACCATCAGAATTAGTTCCAACAGGATTCTTTATTTTCCAAACATGTTTGGTATTGGTTTGAGGGTGGTCAAAATTTTCTAATGGAGGAAAGTTCTGGGAATAGGAAGGAGAGGCTTGGTCAAACATGTAACAGGGGGAAAATTCTGATATTTGGGTTGATTTAGTGGGAAGAGGTTGACATTTTAAAGTTTGGGGAAGGACTTTCTGAGAGTATGGGATTAATGGAGGTTTTAGGTTTTGGTTATGATCTTCTTTGGATGAAGAGGGAGAGATTTGTTTCTTGGTTCTAGGATAAAGGGCATAATAATCAAATTTTCCAGAAGGTTCTCCTAGAAGGTCAACTTCTGGATCTCCTGCTTCATATCTTTCTTTGAGCTTTTGCTGGGAGGATTTTTTCTTTCTCTTGGAATAATCTTCTTCAAAGTCTTCTTCTTTCTGGCAGTCAACACAATCACAAACGTCCCATCATATGTGACCAGAGGGTGATTTCCCTTCATAACAAGGCTTTCCATCTTCTCGAAATGCTTTGATTTGAAGTCCTTCTTCACCGACATAAGATACTGGTTGGAGCATAGCAACTTGAGTCGGGAAAACCGTGACATCCTTCTTCTCTAAAGGTGCTATCAAGAATTTTGTTTCTACTTCACCATTTGCTTTTCTGATAAAGAGAGGATCTTTAGACTGGATTGGTTTAGTTGCTTGATGAAGCATCTCATATTTCGTAATCCATGATTCTGGGAAAAGAGACATCATCTGGTCTTTGTTGAGTTGCCTTGGGACAAAGGTACACATGGGTGTCATTCCCGGATCAACTTGAATCAGCAACGCCTCATTGGATTGGGCTATGTCTAGAACCGCCATGTCAAAAGCATGATTCTGAAGTCTATATGCTAGCTGACAGTAAAGTGTGGCAGCAAATGTATCCTGCACCTGAGAAGCTCCTGTAATTTGGACTTGTACTTTAAGAGCATCACAAAGATGGAGGTCCTTCAGAGACATGTTAAAGTTAGGAAAAAGGGTAACAAAAATTGTTCCCTCATTTAAGGTGGTTTGGACTGTCCCTATAACAGCATTTTGATATTCCAAAAATCTGGAGTCAAGAAGTGAAATTCTAGAGACTACAGGGAGTCCCTTTCTTCCATGGAAAGTTAATGCCAACCTTACTGCTCCAAAGTGGAGGTGTGTATATCCCTGTTTCTGCCATGAAATTATAAACTCTCTAGGAAGTGCAAGGGTAATGAAATTTTTTATTTCACTGGCTGGAATATTATACTGGTCAAACTTAGAAGCTTTGACATATTCTTTAACAATGGAAGACTAAGAAGGACCTAACAATTTTTTTATGGATTTTTTGAAAGAGACCTGAGGTTTATCAAACACTGTATAAGGATTTACAATAGGAAAGTCAATAATAGGGATCTTACTATCTTCAGGTACATGAGAGATTTCATACAAATAGTCTAACCTATTAGCAGTAGACTTGTGAAGAGAAAGGTCAAAAGTGGGTTTAGTGGTATCAATTACTTCCGAAGATGAACTTGCTATGATAGTTTCCTATAAAAAGAACTATTTAGCAAAGACTTATCAGGACTAAAACACCTACTCCAGGCTTAAACGTCCCCAAAGAGACTATGGCAAACTGGTTGATTAGGTAGATTACTAGGAACGTATAAAAGACAACATGGAAATGTGGAATAGAGCACCATTGGGAGATGAAACTCTTTGCATGATGAATCTTCAAAAAATAACTCCAATGCATGTCCAGATGCCCTACCCTTCTCAACAATTATATATATATATATATATGTGTGTGTGTGTGTGTGTGTGTGTGTGTGTGATTATATATGAAAATGCATCATATTTGGTATTGCATTTGGGGAAATACATGAATTGTTGATATGGAAAAATTGAGCATCTTTTATTTAATCTTTGATAAGGAATTCTTAGATTTTATGGTATATTAGAAAATTTAAAGATGCTTATTTTGTCTTGTTATGTGGGAAATTGTTAGAAAATCATTTAACAAGAATGAAGTTGAAAACCTTACAAATTTTGTGGAAGTTAGATTATTTAAGGTTTTTCTGAAACTACCTGGTTATAAACTATGTTTTTGAAAGGAAATGTATACTTGTGAGCTTTATGTGGTTTTGACACCATGCCATGTGTGATTTCCCGGTGATCACCCGATTTGGTTTCCGTAGTCTTTGTGACAATGGAATCAAATCCAGGTCAGTGCCCTTTCACTTTGGATGACGCTTTCTTCCCTGCTGTCCATGGGGGGAAGAGGTTCCTTGATTATGTGTGGGTGAGGTTGCTGCCCATGGGGTCAAAAGACCACATGCAAGAGAGGTCTTATTTGACACGCTCTCTCTGCTGCCCATGGGGGGAGAGAAAAACCTTGAGGGTATGGGTGAGATTATTGTCCATGGGGCCAAGAGTCTGCATACCAGAGAGGACAATATCATGCCAGTTGTGAATGGGTGGATCTCCTAACCGGTCTATGTGGTAGTTTGGTATATTTGTGAAAATTTACCTTACGTTAAATATTATGGTTTTGGAAATTATATTGTTGGTGATCACAGATTATAGTATATAGTTTCATGGTATTTATTTTGAGAAACTGTGTTTCATTATTTAATCATTCTTGTCATATTATTATTGAAGATGAAACTTGCATTTCTCCCACCCCCTTTAATTATGCTACTTACTGGGCGTTAGCTCATCCCACCCTTTAACAGTTTTTCAGATTTAATAGCTATACCTTGGGTATGGAGCTTAATTCTTTGGTGATGATTAGAGTGCTATGTTAAATTTGGAGACTTCTGCTGTAAATGGTTGGTGACTCGATCTTGTCATGTTCAACGAGACCTTAATTAATTCTATTGGATGCGGGTTGCTTGAGGTTTGTTAGCCTTTGGTGTGGTAGGCCCAGACTCGATATTAAGGTCCTTATTCTTGATAAGATTGTGGCTTTGTGTAATTTAATCAAAGTTTTGTAATATATTCATGTATTATGTGGAGGCACATGATTTTTAGTTATTGTTCATAAATGTGTTATAGAGCTCTGACTTATAATGGGGAGATTTTAGTATGGTTATATATTCTTATCCTATGGAAAAGAAAGGAAAATAGATCTCCTATAGCTTGATTTGCCAAAAGGAAAAAAATCCACAAGTACTCTTGGGATGTATTTCTCATGCTTTGGACTCTTCAGGGTTTGGGGCGTGACATGAAGGGTGACTTAGAGACTTGATCCAGGGCTTTGTTCATGGCATCATTACCCAAGCCCTTACTGGATGGTCCCTTGTGCTTCCATCTACGGCGGTGCTTGTCTTCATAAGAGAAGGTCTCGCTTGGGGGCATTCTTGATCTCCGCCTGTAATTGTTGTCCTCCTCATCATTAAAGGATATGTCGGAGCTAGAAGGGGATCGCCTTCGTTGTGCATGGTGCAGTCTCTTTTTCAAGTCGTCTATCTCTTTCTGCATGGCTCGATGGTTGTTTTGTCTTTGGGATATGTGATTGCCCACTTGAGAAGGGCTTTTGTTCGTCTGGGTGACATGCACACTACCCTCTATATTTCTTTCGTCTTCCTGATTTCATTCAAGTTCATGGTTAGGGGAATTACCCTGTCGTTGAGATCCCATGGGTTCTGTCCGTTGGGGACTTGCCTGGCGCGGGTTTTCCTGGTGTAGACCTGATCCTTCCATGTTTAACTATTGCACTCACTGGCATACAAGTTCTTCCCACAGACGGCGCCGATTGTAGGGGCAAGATTTGGAGCCCAAGCCCAAACGTATGGAATCTTGGTCTAATAAGCCCAATACAATGAATTTCGTAGAGTATGGGTCAAAGAACTAGGTCTAGATGAGTTGGGCAACGGCTAGTATGGAGTTAAAAATCAATCAAACACAAATAAAAGCCATTATTGCCAAAGGACATTTGGTCCGAGGAGACCAGAATTTGACGCATACAGATCACAATATTAAAATTGTTTAGCATGCTACAGTATTCTCTCTCACTCTTTTTTCTGCCTCCCTTCTTCGTGGGAGCTCTTCCACATTATATAACTTTCTTCTGATTATCTGGACCTTACACTTGTTGATCATCTGAATCTCCACTTGAGTACCCATCCCATCAGACACCCCTTTCAGCTCTCTGTGAGTTGTGGTAGCTAAGGTAGCACTGTTTAGGAGTCTTCTCCACATTAATGCGGCCAGAAAAATAGTTGTAGTGCATTTAATGTGGTGGTGGTAGCTTTTCCTTAGATATTTTGAGTTTTCTTCCCTCTCACGTGTTCAGGGGTCGCATCTCAATTGTTAGAGTACAAACCTGGTCTGTAATTATCGTGTCCGAGGAGGAGTTCCTCCTCGGACCTTCTTCCCTTTGTCCCCCACTGATGAGACTTGTAATGTGGATCATCTAAGTCGTGTTCTCCTCCTCGGACTTGTTAGTGTCCTCGGATAAGGCCCTATGCCCAATACATTATTTTGGGTCCTATCCCCTACACAAATATTTTTTTTTTGTTGGTTTAATACTTTAATTTATTCTTAAAAATATTTTTTCACATCCTAACTTAAATTTTGCACTCCTTTATTACAAGTATTTTCAACTCTTAGAGTAAAGAGTAAGTGTCACTCTTTTTTTATAAATTTATATTATGTGTGTGAGTGTGTCTAATATTGATTGTGTAAATTACTTTTTGTTATAATGTTATTTATGTGAATTATGATGTGTGTGGATGTTTATGTGTACAATATAAATATAATATAAATATATATAATTTAATAATTAGAAAATAAAAATGATTCGTTATAAGTGTGTGGATTGTTATCATGTTATAATAACTTTTTGTTATAAAGTTAGTAAAATTCAAGAAAAAAAAAATCGTAAAGTTCGTGATTGTCCAAGCATTTGATTGGTTAAGCAGACACGTAATGTATAATTTTATGTATGAATGAGTGTGGTTGTGTGTGTCAATAATTAATACAAAGCCAATGAGTTTAGTTTAGTCATTTAGTGTAAAGTATTTTTTATAAAAACAATAACAAATAGATAATAAAAACTGCATAAAATTAAAAATGTTAGATAAACTTAACAAAATAAAATGGTCATAGGATCATAGTTACCTATATTGGCAATAGATACTCATAATGAACTATCATATAACAATTCAAAATTTGAAAACTTGTAGAAGGAAATTGTAAAACTTTATGTATTAATTTTTTTTTTCAGTAACTCGATATATTCAAGTTGTTTTTTTATTAAAATTTTTTAATGACCCCTAAACAAAATTCATGGAGCTGCCACTGCTACTAGTGCATTCAGAAACTCATGGAAATGTATTGAGCCATTTTTTGAACGTGTTGGAAAAAAATGTAGGGCAGTGTAAATATGTATAAATGTAAGAAATACTTGATTGCAAAAGTAATTTTTGTATCTCTATGGATCTCCTATGGTATGGCCCCCTTTGTTTTAAGATCCCCCTCTATGATATAGATTTTTTGGAATTACTAGAAAAATCTTTTGAACGAGAGGGAAATCTATTGTATTTGTTAAATATTAGCACATGTTTTCTTTGAGCAGTGAATATACTTAAAAGGAGGATGGTTGTTATTGAATTTTCCTAAATTTCAAGTAGTTTGTTGGCCAAAGGCCACGACAAATGTTTCAAATTGTGTATGTGCAAATGGATGAAGGAAAAAAAAGAAAGTAAATAAAGCAACTGGATGAAACAAAGAAGAAGAAGAAGAAAAAAGTTAAACAAAGCAACGGGATGAAATGAAGAAAAAAAAAAAAAAAGAGGAAGAAGAAGAAGAAGAAGAAGTAAAGGCTACTGATGAAACCCATGTGCAAGTGCACATGGGCATTTTCGTCCATTAAGCAGCCTCATTTTTTCCCTTCAGTTTTCTCCTCATTTTGGGGAGAAAACTTTTTAGTGGGCCTAGGGGGAAAACACTCGGGCCTCACTATTCACTTTCTTTCATCCCTATCCAACCAAACACACTCCACAAAAGTTTCATTTTCATTTTCTCTCTAAAGTTTTTCATCCACCCTATTCACTTCCAAACAAACACACCTTAAATGCTGATTGAATCCTTTATTGGGTGAGAGAATGCATGCATTCTTGTTCAGCGATTGTTTGATTCTTCCACGATTAACTATGTATTGCACATTGCATCAAGTATGGGCTCATTGGTCTCACAAGCGCTCCAAGCGCGATAGAGAGATCTTTCGGTGAGCACAAACCAATGCGAAATGACTCTTTTGCCCTCTATTCAATATCTCCTAAGTTTTTCTTTACTTGGGTTCTTCCTTTCACATCATCACATGTGAGCTTGGTTCACATAACAAATAGAAATACAAAAATTCATGCAAAAAAAAAAAAAATAGAAATACAAAAATAAGTGGGACCGAAAATTCTTAATTGATTGGTGTTGGGCCTTGTGGGCTTTGCTCATAAGTAATTTTATGGGCCCCT
The DNA here is from genome assembly GCF_932294415.1 of Quercus robur. NCBI lineage: Eukaryota > Viridiplantae > Streptophyta > Magnoliopsida > Fagales > Fagaceae > Quercus > Quercus robur. Next base: position 46,998,393 of record NC_065539.1, on the reverse strand, counting down.
AGTTATGGGAAAGTGCCTTCAACAACACTCTACTTCTTTTTTTTTTTTTTTTTTTTTTTTTTTTTGAGAAGCCAACAGCACTCTACTTATTAACATTAAAGAAGAGGGAAATAATTTTCACATTAAAGAAGTTTGTTCGTATTAACATTATTGCATGGTTGCCTGTTAGTTCTGCAGTTGACATCAAATGTAGTTGGTGCTGAAAACATTGAAAATCACATAATCCTAGTGGAATATCAAAAGGAAAAATTAAAAAAAGGCTTGCATTCACATGGATTGTCTTGAAATCTTTGAGCACGACATAAATAGGCAGGAATGAGGTATATATAACTATAAGTACTCTGAAGAAAACGCATTCCATGTTCCATTATGATATTTATTCCCTCACGCAAGAAAAGAATGCGTTTCTACAATAGATTCTCTTTCCCACAAGTTTTATGTTATCATTATGTATGTACAACTTTTTTTTTCTCTAAAATTATCATAATGTATTTTCATAAATAGTGTGCGTTTGGCATGGATGAAATTTGCTAGCTTATTTTACTATTTAGTTTATCTTTGCTACTATTTATAGGCATTATTACACTTTTTTGTACTATTTATGGGCCATACTGTACTATTTTAGCTAATTTTTACTTTTATTTATAGTACTTTTAATAAAAAAATTTCAGTTTCAGGCTTTCAGCAAAATAAGCAGATCCCAAACAGACCCATAATGTGCAACTTCAGTTATGATTATTCATAAACCGATAAGTGATAAGAAAATGTTACCTAATATTATTACATCATTTACTTGATAAGGTAATGGGGATATATATATATATATATATAATCAATCATGAAGATTCTATTTAGATGTGACTATAATGTTTTATTTCCTTAATTTGGCACCCCAAGAACTTTAAAATAGTGAAAATTGTAGAACCATTGTATACTTCAGGTTAGTATGACCGGAATTGAACTTAGGAAATTATTCCCAACTAAATTAGATGAGATGAAAGCAAGCATTTGGCACTCAACTACTCACCTTCAATGGTGAGTAAGTAATCAATTCTGAAATAGGCTAATGGGATCACCAAAACCACAGGATCTGTTTCAATTTGAGCATGAAACTGTAGTGGCTATTAAAAAGAATCAACTACCAACAAGAACTTCACCTGATAACCTGGTATGGGTGTGTGAAGAAAAAGGACGAATTTATATTTAAATTTGTCTATTGTGCCAAGGTGATTAGGTGACAATTCGTGTTAAGTAAACTATGTTCGTGCACGTGTCATGTCAAGGTATGAGCATTTGAAGAGATGGTTCAACCCTAACGTAACCCATTTAATAATCGTGTCAAACTCCCCTTAACCCTAATACAATTTATTGATTAGGTGGGTTGACATAACACGACCCATTTCAACTTGTTAAATATGCAATTAAGAAAAGTGAAGTAAAAAATACGAGTTTCTTTCTTTGTTTAGGGTAAAAAGGTCAAAGACTTTAGAGTTTCAAAGAAAATTTTATCAACATAATCATTAAAATTCTTTTAACTTAATTATCTTTAGAATTCAAATATATTTTAGAGGAAAATGACAATTTTTATATTAATCAAGTAATTTTGAGTTGATTTACAGGTTAAGTAAGTCAACACAAAATTGATCAATTTATTAGTTGTTTTAAAAGTGTCGGCTCATTTTTTACACTAACCCACAAAAAACTATATCGTGTTCATGTCGTGCTCATGGGTCGATTTGTCATGTCAAATATTAAGGTGAAGAGTATGAAGCCAGGGAGAATTTAGTGGGGGGCAGCAAAACCCACGAAAGACAAAAAAAGAAAAAGGAAAAAGAAAAGAGTTTTGCTGTAGAGGATCGCAACAGGTTGTCCACCACAACAAAACTCATCTTCAATCGTTATCACTTTTCTTTGAGTTTTTTCACTTTGACTTTCTCGACAAACAAACGGAAAATCTAGGTAGCTCTAAAAAAACCATGTCACGCATATGGAATTACACATGTCCAAACACAGCTTTTCTAACGGACACGAAGAAGTTGCCACATCGTCTTTCGTTATACAAAGGTTAGACAAAACCAAACAAAACTTGTTGTTTTACAAAACCACCAAACACCTTTACTTAACATACCAGACGGCGCCGTTTTCTTAGCTACTCTGTCTCCTCCTCCACTCCCAAAGATAAAATATAAAAAAAACACATTCACATATCCACGCGCTTAAACTGCACGCGCCATCAACACGCAGTAATATAAGCACAAAAAATATAAAAAGTACTTTTTTACTTTGATCTCTCTGGCTATAGCAAAAGCTCACACACAGAGTTTTGCTTCCTAAAACGGACTCTTAGAAAATTAGAAATAAAAGTTTCCTCTAAAAACAGAAAAAAAATTAAATAAGGAAAAAATAGAAGAAAAAAAATTTGAATTTTTTTAAAAAATAATAATAAAAACCAAAGACCGAAAAACACAAAATCTATATTTTTTTGTTTTTCTTTCTCTTGCTGTTTTGTGAGAGAAATCGATTTTTTTTTTCCGGTCCGAGTCAACCCGAGTCGGCGCTGATCGGGTCCGATCAATCTGCACCGTCCGATCGATCTCGCTGTCAATGAGGGTTAGTGATTTGGTGGGGTCGGAGTCAGAGTTGGGATTGGGAGCTTTGATTATTGTTGGTGGTGTTTGCGAAGAGATTTGGTGATGTTGGACTTTAGGGAGGAGGAGGGAGGGCTAGGGTTTTGGGGCTAGGGTTAGGGTTAGGGTTAGGGTTAGGGTTTGGTGGTGGTGGAGGAGATGGAAGAGAATAATACAGAGCTTGAAGAAGGCGAGGCTTCGTATTACAACAACAATAACATTGACCCTGACATCGATCTCACCTGTCTGTCTTACATTGTAAGGGTTTCTTTGCTGTTTGCATTAGATAATTGTTCTAATTATTATGATTGTTTGTTTATTTTTCTCTTAATTATTTTTTGGAGTTTGATTTAATTGTGATTGTTGAAGAAATTGAATTTAGTTTTATGCGTGAATGTGTTGATTTGAGCTTCCATTTGTGTTGTGGTGATTAAATTTTTTAATTTGGTTTAGAATTCACCAGAAACTGTAGGAAAATGAAGGGAGTTTAATTTTTGAGCTTTTAAATTTCATGGGAATCAAACACACACAAACACACACACAAAGGATGGTCAAATCACATCACATGTGAAGAACAATAATATAAGCCTAAACTAGTTGCATTGCACTGGTTAGCGACGATTTTAGGTTCATATTTTGGAATCTTGTTTTTATTTTATATTGTTTATGGGAAACCTCAATGCGTTACTTGTAGTCGTGAGGGGTCAAATAAGGATATAATGTCTTGGAGGATAATTCGACTTGTGCTTCATCAAATCAGTGAGGA